>NC_028456.1:18230682-18414664 GCF_000263155.2 Setaria italica
CGTCCTCTTTCCGGCTTGTGCTAAGGTTCCTTGTACATGTGCCGAATAAGCTGTGGTGGTCGTGCGTGGAGCCAAGCCGATCGAGGCGATGGTTCTGCATCGATCGTGCGTTACCTACTCCACCGGTGGCCATGTAAAAAGTAACACGGGGGCTCTTGCTCTTGCATTGCCATCATGCATGGTGTCTCGTCCGTCAGCGTGCAACTCGGAAGGTCCGTAGCTGTGTCTGGCAAAGCCATCATCATCCAAGTCTGATGGGCAAGGACGCCGCGCTGCTCCATACAGCCCTTGCGAGCGCTCCAAAGCCATAAAATGCTGCTCTCTCAAGCAAGACAGGCATAGGAGATCGACGAGAAGCCCGCACAAGGTGTGAAGGTTGGTTCAGTAGTATTTCAGTACCGTGTTCGAAACGCCGAGCATGGCAGCGGACGCATGGGCCCCTGCACTGGGCTTCCCACTCGCCCATGTGTCACGCACCATCGTGCGGCGGTGGCGTCTCAATCCGTCCACACGCGCGTACACTGACGGCGCTGCCTGTCTCTCAGTGCCAACCGCGGAGAAGAGGAGAAAAACGTGCGCCGCTTCTCCCTCCTGGTGATCCTTTTCCTCAGACACAATCACCGCGCTCGCGACGTGGCGAGGCGAGGCGTGCCTTATCTAGACTTGGCCTTTTTTATGATCGCCTTTGCTCGACGAAAGCTAACAGCTTTAAGCTCAAATATTCAGACAGAGACTGCCCATATGAAATGAACCCGTCTTGCACCAAAAAACCATGCTTCATCATCCAAGTGAATAAACCACGGGCACGTAGAATGTCGGAAAGCTCGTCAGGTAAAATCATGAGGATGGAGATAAAGGCCCAAACCTATGACGCACAACCGTTGGTTCCACGAACAAGCCTCGAGCCAAAATGAACATTGGACGATGACGGCCGCTTCGGCTCTCCATTTTTAAGGCAGTAAGTAGCACGGTGCAGAAAAGGGAGGAGGGAAAGGGGTCGGCAGTTCCAACATTGAACGGCACTTGACAAACAAAACTAAGGGCAAGCACAAACAATTCAAAGCCATGGAATGATAAACCGCGAATTATTCCACGCACTGCATTCACAGGAGCAAGAAGCAAATCGTCGTCCCCGGAATGTCCCCATAACATAATTCAGGCTACGAAACAAAACGCTACAGCAGCAGCAGCAGCAGCGGCAACACAACCAACTGTGCCAGTGTCAAAAGCAAATGGGACACTACAGATTACAGGGGGGGTGAAAAGAAAAGGTTGGTCAGGTCCGGTCCGGCCCAGCCCTCTCTGAGTGAGAATGCACAAGGATGATGAAGGGGGGCTCAGTGGCCATATGACCAGGCACTGAAAGTGGTACAGAGGATGATGATGGATCCCGGCCATGTTTGCTCCAAGATAAGGGAGCACACCAGCGTGGCTTTTCCTGACCCTGCAAAGGGGGGAGGGATTGGTTCAAGAACTTACCCACTGTTGCCGCGGCCCCCGGCCGTGCCGGATTCCACCGACCATCTGTAAAAGCAATCGAGTAGGGGGTGAGAAAACAGGGTTAGGCACATCAGGTTCTGCTGCTCCCCAATTGGTACTGGAATCTGAATGATATATGCATTGACCGAAATCAGCTATGAGTAGCTACAATCAATCTACTGGGGAAGAAACAAAAAGGGAAGCCTACAGATTTGGAAGCAGAAAGGTGGTTCAAACGTCACATTCAAGCACTATCCAATTTGATTCAAGTACTATCGAGTTAAATCTTTTCAGAAACCAGACTTATCATGCAGCATTTTTGCCCATGTGACATTCTTATTCGTGCCCATGACAGGAGCCTCTCATGCAGCATTTCAGATTTGGATTATAATGTCATCTGAGTTTAACGCCTGTATAAACTACTAGGAAACAAGTAAACTCAGCTGCTACTGAATGGAACACTTTTTGCTGACATAATGAGCAACGAGTGCCTACAGATGCTAGTTCGCATGTTCTGGAGTGTACAATATACATTTAAAACATGCAGTGTTCAACAAAGCTACTAAGCATTAAAAACAACAGTGCACTAGTACTGGGCAAGCAGAGTATTAGACAAAATCAACAAGCAGATCGCACATTTCATATAAAAGAAGATAGATCTGAAAGGAAGCTCACCTTTTAGGGTGAGAAGATACCAGGCTACTTGCAGCTAGCTCTATAGGATTTTAACAAAATTTGGTGCATCATCCCTCGCTCCAGCAGTTGTGCGGTAAACATATAACTTATCCACTCTAGAGGGGTCACCATGGTTTTCCTCCATTTCACTGCTTCCATCTAGTTCATTCATGATCTCCACATTGAGCATCGGCATCTTCGACGCAAGGACTTGGCACCCCTTTAATGTGACATTGCATGATGACATCCAAAGGGATCGCATTGTCTCATACTTGGCAACATTCCCCAAGAGCGCAACATCACCAAATGGACTGTCTCTAATTTCAAGCTTCCTTAGATTCTTGCACCCGTTCATCACATGCATCATCCCCTTATCACTATCTCCAGCAAATGCTATAGAAAGCATCTCAAGTTGTTTTGCATACTTTCCAATATACATGAAAACCTTATCGGTGAGAAGACCTGATATTGACAGTCGTCTTAGCCCCCTGCACTCACGAACAATAGCACCAAATCCTTCATCTAACGGCTGGTTTGTTATGGCATCCGGCTTCTTTGGCTCAAGGATACAGAGTCTGAATCTTATGAAATTTGGGCAGTTCTTGGCTACAGTCATTAGTGCGTCATTGGTCATCTGGTGACAGAAATACAGCAAAGAGCTCAGTTTTGGGCAGCCTGATGATATTGCAACAAGCCCCTCTTCTGTCACAGCAGAATAACCAGCAACATAAAAATCTGATGGGAAAACCCTGAGTTCTTGTAGATCTTTGCAGCTGGAGGCCACCACTTGCAAACCCTTATCCGAGATACAATCCAGTACCTGTGGAGGCTCAAAATCGTTACTCGTTTTCTCTTATGACATACAAAAATGATATACCCAAAGGAAAGAGAAGGGAACTCACCCAAAGACGCTGGAGTTTCACACAGCGGCTGATCATTTTGGTCAGATCAGAATAATCCAGTGTGGGAGTATAGCTCAAGTTTAGGCCTGTTAGGTGATGGCAGAGGGGATAGATAAAAGGAACACAAATAGGAGAAGCATCCCAAAATCCTGACAAACTCCTCAGCATTTTGCATTTCTCCAGTGCACTACTCAGCCTCAAGTAGGATTCAGACTCATCTGTCAAATTACCTGTCCCCAAGTCTTCCAAATTTGGGGTTCGCGCTAGTATCTTGGAGAGTGTATCTACTGATACAGAACGATTCAACCTCAAACTGCGTAGGTTCGGAGACCTAGCAACAAGTCTCTCTAGTGCACCAGAATTCACCTCCCCTTTGATGCACGCAAAATTCAAGGAGACGAGCGAAGTGCAGGAATCAGGGAAGCAGGAGAGCCACCTGGGCCCATGGTCCTCCACGTCATTTTCCTGCAAATCTAACTCCCTCAGGAGCCTAGACAACAGATAGAACGTAGAAAACAAAGTCAGCACATTCTGAATAACATACCAATTGTTACAAGAAAAACTTGACGCATTCAGTTAAAATCAATCAAGTATTACAGATAATAGTAACACTAATAATTTGTTGAATAAAGAATTTGCATCTAGTCCTAGAAAACAGTAGTATGCAGCATGGCCTCGACACACCTAGTTAACTCTTTGCACTATAACCAAAACTGTATTTATTCATTACACTACACTGAATAACAACTATAGAAGTCATCCACTGACAAAATGCTAAACATCTAAAGCGCAAATGCAAGGACAGAACAATCAGGTACCACTTGAATTAACTGGTTCATCATAGTTCAGCTCATTCAGGAAAACAGCAATGTAGCAGACCAATGAATGACTTGAACAGCTGTACCCTAAATGAAAATACACATGCGAGATAAGCTCCATAACGATCACAGATAATGGCATATAAGCCAGATGCATTAAGGTTAATAAAAGAAAATGCTGAAGCAGTTTCAATTGGAAATTATGCTGCTGTAGATCACCACATCTAAAAGTACTTGCACACTACACTGCGATATCAGGAAGGAAAAATTGGAACTCTTAAGGAGCTAAGACTATGAAGGCATATTCATTTGCAGTGACTTGCAATAGCTGCTTAAGGAGCAAATACTGGCATCAACAAGTACGTAAAGACACCAATGTCAAATCAGGAAATCAGGAAAGAAAAGAAAAATGATGCACTTAATGAACAGGCATGCAAACTCAAAATGATGTATTTGAGTAACTGGAACAGAAAGCTCACTTGCAGTGACTCGCAATAGCAGCTAGTCCATCAGTGCTGAACCCCTCGCAGCTGATAAGGACAAGGGCCTTGAATCTTGGGAATGACCGAGCTAGCAGCTCAAGGTTCTCATCTAACACAACCATCCGCTTCATCCGCAGCTCCTCAAGACCCATGCACCTCCTCGCTGCCGCTTCGATCCATGGCCCCGCGTAGCCACCCCAATCAGGAGGCACGAGGTTGAAGTCCGCAAAGTGCGGTTTCCCCTTCACCGTCAGCGCCCTCACATTGGGGAACCGCAGCACCACACGCTCGGGGCGCACCGCGTAGCAGTTCCCCACGAACACAGCGCGCCGACTCAGCCTCTCGACCTCATACCACACCTTGCACACGAGCGAGACTGTGTTCCGGTCGCTGTGCGACGGCAGGAAGCTGAAGATGTGCTCCACCACCTCCTCAGGGAAGTAGGTCATGGCGCCCTCCCCTAGGAGCACCTTGTTACCAGGGCAGGAACTGGATCTGATCTCCTCCAGCCTCCAGGTTATCCAAGCAAGCCCAAGAAGTCAACAACAACGGAGCGGGAATGTGATCCGCTCCCCTTCCAGCTTCCAGGTTATTCAACGCAGGGCAAGAAATCAGCAACCACTAGAAGTCTTCTTAGCACATCAACTCATGGCCCGTGCTAAATTTCTTGAGCAGACACCGAACAGGAAGTAATGACAGTCAAAGAGCGGGAAGCAATGCCGTTCGCTCAGGTCAACCGAGCAAGGAAACCGGGTGACTTTCAGATCTGCAGGCCGCGCTCCTTCCGACAGTTGCCGCATCCGTCACCCATACCCGATTTGGACATGGGAGGGCCGAACTACTCGAAATGAGCAGGAGATGGTGACCACCCTCCTCTCAGCCCCCCGATCCCTCCACCGAAACCTGCGAGAAAAAATCGGCAGCTCCTCAGCTCCTGCCACCTCCAGGCGACTGCTGCGAGAAGGAAACGGGCGCCCGAAAAAAAAAATGCAACAGCCTACCTCGCTCAGATCCGCGCCGCCGCACCGCCAGATCTAACCCATGAACACCTCGCGGACTCCCAGCACCCTCCTTCCTTCCTCACCAAACCCTTCTGGGAAAGAAAAAAACCCTCCCTTGCGCAGCCGAAGATCACTCGCCCCCGCCGCCACGCCGCTCGGACCAAGGCTCCGCCGCGCCCCTCAACGCGTCCCCCGGAAGGGGAGCAGAGCGGGTGGAATCCGGGGCGACCGCCCAGCGGGAGAGCGCCGGGAGAAGCGCCGCGGAGGTGGAAGCCCGAGGTGGCCGGCGGCGGGGAGGGCGCGTGGGCGCAGCCGGAGATGGAGCTGGGGGGAAGAGGGGGATGCGAGGAGTGAGGAGATGCTTCTCTCTCTCTCTCTCTCTCTCTCTCAGGCAGCAGGGGAGGGTGGGAGGGGAGGGTGGAGAGGAGGTGAGGGGAAGTGGGAGGTGGTGAACCGGCTAATAATGGGGGCTGAGCCGGTCGGCGGTCGGGTCGGACCGGTGGCGCGGGCCGGGCGGGCGCATGTGTCCCTATCCACCGGTTCCGGATAAGATGTGAGGGTGTCAGAAAAGGATCACCAATTGCTACGCGCACAGGCGTGCAATGCAGTCTCTACTCGGCTGTGGTTTTACCCTATTCCCAAGAAGCTCCGGCTCAGTGGGAATTTCATTCTCATTAAATAGAATGACACGTCAGCATTTTTAATGATGTTGTAAGGAATTAATGAAGAGAAAAGTGAAATGAATTTTATCACCATAAAACCTTGTGTACATTGTTTCTAAGATCCCTTGTGTCTTGCATGTAACTTTGAAAATAACAAACAATGAAACTTTGCATTGTGTGGTGCTATTTCAACTATGGATTAATTGGCATTTTGTTTATGTAGTATTATTGGAAACACAAGGATTAATTGGCATTTTGTTTATGTAGTATTATTGGAAACACAAATGTGAAAATGGTCATTGAGAATGGCTTTATGGGCTTGCAGATAAATCTAGATGTTGTTTAATTTTTAGGTTCACATGGACAGTAAAACATGTGAAAAAGCCATAAGATCTTTACGACTTTAGCTTTGCTATATACGATTTCTGAAAAACTCCAAACTTTAGTCATTTTGCTGAAAACAAAAATATCAATGCTAGCCAGAAAAAATATTTAGAGTTTCTCTTTTTTCATTTTTTTAAATGAGTAAGCAGGCAGGATAAACTTGAAAAATGTTGTACCTTCATAGTTGCCGATTCTTTTGCGTTGCAAACAACGGGCCTTAAGTTGAATCTAAGTTCGTGTTCATATTATTTCTCAAATTTTCTTCAATTTAGGCAGTGCCATGTCTTCGTTAAAAGGTAAAAAAAATATGATATTCTAGTGGCAGAGCACCGAAACATATGAGACAACATTTGATGTTTAAGGATGTACCGGTAGACTAAAAAGTGTATTGGTATATAGAACAAATAGCATATCTTCTACGATCTACCATAGAGAAAAGATTTTTGAGTATGACCAATCATTAAATTTTAGTTTGGAAAATAAAACACTTTCTAAAATCTCAAATTCTAGCAATTCCATATTGTTCGCAAAATGTTCAAAAAATACAATAAAAACAAAAACACAGTCCACATTTCATTCGCTTTGGCATCTAATATGGCACCCGCTCCAGGCAAACTAGTTTTGACCTACGATTTATTATAGGATACGGCAACCTAAAAACAAATATCCCACTAAAGGTGACTTCCCCCTAAAACGATATACGTAGTATTTACTTGTTCTAAATTTGGCAAATGAAACAAAACCAATTTTTCAAAACACTAATATTGTTTTTAAACCATGCAACAAAATAAGCTGCAGACATTTCTAGGAGCTTTGGGTTTGTGCATTTTCAAAACAAGAAAAAAAAGGACATGAAGCATGATGGTAGTGACTAGTGATGAGGGTACGATGCGCCGGTGCCCCGGGGCAGGTGCGTCCACCGGAAAAGCAAAAGCAATGGTCCTGTCACGTCCTGCGCCTGTGCTCGCGCAGCGTGGTGATGTGCAACGCAATAGTGCCATGTACGTGCCTTGTATACGGAGACGGTACGAATAGTCTATTCTTCTCCTTCTTCTTCCCGTGCGTACGCATCACATCGCATCCGTCCGTCCATTCCGTCTCCTCTACTGCTACGGCGTCGATACGCGCCATCGTCGTCGTCATCATCGTGTCTCTCTCTCTCTCTCCCATTCATTCTCTCTCTCTCTCATTCGCCCCTAGCCTAGCAGCAAGCTGCGCCCAAGTAATAATAAATCGTTAATGATTAGATGGCGCCTCCGTGACAGACCGGCAGGCAGACAGGGCAAATGACCTCAGCCCCTAACTCTCTCTCTCTCTCTCCTCCCTCCCTTCCCAAATCCATCGGTCCTTTTCCAGCATCAGCATCCACCATCACCAGGGGTTTTCTTTTATCCTTCTCGCTGCTGCGGTGTAGAGGAAGGCGAGATCACGGTCGTCCATCGTTCATTTGAAGGTTGAATTTTATTTTTAGTTTTAGGGATGTAATTTTCCGTATACTTTACTTGGAGTTCTGAAATGAATTTGATTTTAGATGGATGGTCAAGACATAGTACTCCCTGTTAATAAGGGGGTGTTTGGATACGAGGTGTTAAACTTTAACAGTGTCACATCGGATGTTCGGATGCTAATTAGGAGAACTAAATATGAGCTAATTATAAAACTAATTGCAGAACCCTGTGCTAATCCGCGAGACGAATCTATTAAGCCTAATTAATCCATCATTAGCAATTGGTTACTGTAGCACCACATTGTCAAATCATGGACTAATTAGGCTTAATAGATTCGTCTCGTGAATTACACTTCATCTGTGCAATTAGTTTTGTAATTAGCCTATATTTAATACTCCTAATTAGCATCCAAACATCCGATGTGACAGGTGTTAAATTTTAACACTTGGTTGCCAAACAGGCCCTAAGTGACTCATCGCATCCGTGAAGAATGTGCCACGTTTCTTGGTGCATATCTTACTTTTCTTCCATACAATTTACCTTTAATGCATATATTATTCCTGGGATGAATTAGATTTCGAATGAACACCCAAGATCATAATCCTCCCAGTGGATTTTTGGCTTTTAACTATAACCGGGTTAATACGTGATGATCCAACATATTCGAGTTGTCTTCCACCTATACCCGGAATAACTCTAGTTATTGCTCTTCTCCAACACGTAATGGATGGTGGGGTGGGGTCACGTGTTTACTCTTCCACACGATCTACAGTACTTTAAATCCTAACCCCTCCTCTCCATGTCTCCCAACCCTAATATGTGATATCGGTAATTCCTTTTCTCCGACATTGGTGATGATAGGGTTACTCATTTACTTTTCTGCATAATCACACCTAACCCTAAAATGTCATGGACATAACTCAAGCTCCAATTGTTCCTCTTCTTCGATGGTAGTGTCAGTCGTTTACTCTTCCATATGAATTGTCAATCCTAGAACCTAACCCCTCCATCGGCGCACCACTCCAGCCCTAACATGAACTTTGGTCATTCTCTACTCCACCCTGGAGGTGCCAAGGTCACATGTTTACTCTTTCACGTGACCTACTAGGGGATGGAATTATAGTTTGAACTAGGTTTTAGTTATTCTCTTTAACCAACCCCCACTCATGAAAAATTTGAAATAAGCAATAAATACTCTTGAAAAGCTTGAATACCATATGAATAACGGTGCATTTATGATGTTCTTCCTTTTCAAAGAAGAATACTTTTGTGAAGCTAGTTTGTTGGTTATATACTTATATTGCCTTTGTAGAGGCAGGCCACAATCACAATTGCTTTGGAAATTAACTAGATTGTTGTTGATGTATATATGGTGTATGGACAAATAAAAAACTTGAGATATGAAGTCATATAATGCAACAACTTTAGTACCTTACTGTGTGTGTGTGTGTTTTTTCAAAACAACACATCTTTGCTTCGTCTTGCTTTTTAAGAGTTCTTAAAAACTGCCAGAGGCATGAACTGTAATAATAACTAGGTGCAAAACTCTTGCAGAGGTTGGAATATAAAATCTTTTTTTCTATAAGAAATGAGTATTGACAGCCTCTTGAAACATGCCTATACCGTGGACTCGTTGTAACCAGCAAATTAATCATTATTAACCTATATCGAGCTGATCGACCTTGCAAGCAATGCAGTGTTTTTAAACCACTTCTTCAATGCTTGATTTGTAGGTGGAGTTTACTTGCACGTATGAGCTGGTGCTGTTATTCTATTGACCTTCAGCAACTCATAATATGGTCAAATAAAATGCTTCAGTTCCTTGTATCTGCACAACAAAATCTTTGTACCTAGATTGCAAGTGCCTACCACATACTACCAGATCCAACCGACAAAATGAAGGGAAAACAACAAAACAAAAAAAATTAGAGCCAACTAATCAAGATAACATTGTGAATGTCCCATCACAATTATGCGCGCCAAAGTAATTGTTTTTACAAACACAAATTTCCAAAACATCGCATTCGGGAAGGCACTTGCTGTCTAGTTTATGACCCTTTGGAATGCCGTTTCCTGATTGGTGCTTCGCGAAGTCTTTGTGACACGTGGACGCCACGAGGTTGCTGTCAGGTGCTGACGTGTGGCTGTGGCGAAGACTAGGTTTGCGTGGTCTTCTGGTCTTCTTACGTGAGCCTCGTGGAAACGCCACTGATAATTTCAGTACTTATGCCCAAACCATAATAAAGCTATAGATATATAATTCCAGTATGAAGTTTGAATAAAAGCTATAGATAGTACAGTGGACTCGATTTTTCTTCTTTTTACCCAATGGATATAAAGATGAACGTATAAGATCTTTCTGGCCTATTAAAATCCTGGGCATCCTTGTTTTCTGTGACTCTCTCTACCCTCCTGCTCCCTCCGGATCTTCTAGCTCAAACGTCACCGGCTCAAGATCCACGGTCTGCCTTGGGGAATGTTTGGATCTTTAGTCCGCACTAAAATTCATGTCACATCGAATATTCGGAGGCTAATTAGGAAGACTAAATATGAGCTAATTATAAAACTAATTACACAGACGGAGGCTAATTTACGAGATGAATCTATTAAGCCTAATTAATCCATCATTAGCACATATTTACTGTAGCATCACATTGTCAAATCATGAACTAATTAGGCTTAATAGATTCGTCTCGCAAATTAGCCTCCATATGTGCAATTGATTTTATAATTAGTATCGACGGAGCTGCAGATCCAAGCGATGGTGATCCGGATCTGGGTTGCGGCCCATCGGATCTGCGTGGAGTAGGTCGGGCCAGCACGGTGTGGTGGCTTGGCTGCATTTCTGTTCCCCGACGGCAGCGTGGGCGGTTCTGCTCGATTGGCGGCGGTTCGCGACTTGGGTCCTAGCCAACAGTGGCTTGGGGCTTCGGGCACGAGCTCCGCTGGCGCGGCCTTTGCGTTTTGGCGGCACGTGATGCGTGCCTGGAGCCGACAGGATGTGGGTGCTGCATCGTCTACGAGATGTCGAGTCTCGGCAGCGTTGTGGTGTAGGTGGTGGCTGCACTTGGTGAGCCACCCTCCTCGATGGTGTGGTTGGCGGCGCCGTGGTGGCGTGGCCGGTGACGGCCTACTCAGGTGCTCGCGAGCTGATGGTGGTGTGGTTGGTGGCAACCAAGCGGGGAGTGCTGCAGTTGTGCCATGGTGGTGCAGCTGGTGGCGCTGAGCTGCTCCTCTGCCTTGGCGGACCTCCGATCCTCTTGGCTTCGGTAACACTTGGTGTTGTTGATGTTGCTCTTTGCTGGTGCGTGTTGCAGGGACGCCTACACCGCGTGTGGTGGCATCTGGTGGTAGCGGGGACGCCCACGTACGCCATCAGTGCTCAGCGATGAGGCTGGTGGCTCCTGTTGCACAACAAGGGCGTACTCTTGGCTGGGGTTGTGTTCAAGGAATGAGGGCGGTGGCGAAAGCCTTGCCCATTCTATGGGTCGATGACGACGACGCCTTCGGGCGCCATTTTCTTTCTTGGAAGCGTCCATCAAACCGCTCCTTTTCCTTGCGCCGATCTTGCTTCCTAGGTTTATTCCTAGACCTTTTGGTCGGGTGATGGTGGCGCATGTGGTGTCATGTTCCTCCTTTGAGGCGTTGCTTGGAAGCTCTCGCCATGTCCAACTACAGCCACGCGGCGATGAAGGAAAAAGCAAAAAAAAAAAAATAAAAAATAAAAAAGTTTGTTGCTGCTTGTGGTGGTGTTTAGTGCAGGCGGTGCGGTGATGGTATGCTTGTACGTTGGTCTATGCAGTGGTGACAGTCGGTGATCCTGCGAGGTAGGATTAAGTTGAGTGGAGTTAAGGTATTGTGTGGCTCGTGTCGATGTCCCAATCTGACAGGCCCAGAGTAGTTTGTTAGATATGAGTGGAGTTTCGGCGCGTGATGATATTCCAATCCAATTCGTCGGTGTTTTTTTTCCATTGATTGTATTGTCCAATCTGAACTTCATATTCTTTTTAATATAATCTGCAGCTCTTTTGTCTGATTTGTTTGAAAAAAATATGACATCTTAAACGAACCCGAGCATTGTATGACAGGTTCAGAATTGAATGGAGACCTCCCTCGGCATCTATAATGCGCGATCAAGAACAATTAGCTGATGATCTGCTGAAATGGTGATCGGAAACAGGCTCAGGTTTTGGTTGAACGGCATGGCGTGCCATAGCTAGCTGCAGTAGCTCAACATCCGGGTCTCAGAATACCAAAGCCTGATTAGGAAAAGGTCTCGCCGGACGCTAAACTAAGTTATCTCCAACAGCAAAGGCGGCGCGGGTTACGAGGCGATGATAACAAAAAAATAACAGCAGCAGCAGGCAGCTGCCATGCATTGCAAGCTAGCTAGTGACTCTGATTATACCACATTAACCTGCAAGCGGAGCAGCTAATTAAGCCCTAGGATTCCCAGTCGCCTAGCGTTGGCGTTGCTTCGCTTCACAGCTCATCTCACTGGCCTCACCTCAAAGCCAAAGATCACCAGTTGGGCACGGTGAGATTGATTAGAATAGCAAAAGGGTAGGGGTTGGCGTGGGAGCATGTGGGTGTAGCTGCTCTGCTACTGCTGCTACTGCTGCTAGGGCATCTATCACCTCGGCCGCCGGATGCGTGCATGAATGCCAGCGCTGTTTGACGAGGAGCAGGAGCAATTTGATTGCGTCTCTCTCCCCCCATCTCTCTCTCTCTCTCCCTCTCCCATGATGATGATTAGCTGGTAAGGAATGGTCGTTGGCCACACTGATAAAGTAAAGGTTGTTTCTTTGTTGTCAGCTTGTTTTGTCTCTAGTAGTGTCGTATACATGTGTACCAATGCTGATTATTTGCAAGGAACGAACTCTTCGATCGATGAGCCTAACGCTCCGTGCTTAGATGATCATCAGATTTTGTTTCTTAACAGACATTCTTTGCTATACTGATGATATAGGGATAATTCGATTTAATACCTGTAATTGTTTCGGTAAGGACTTTAAACTCCTTTTCAGTCCATATAAGCATAATTTTTTAATGCAAGTTTTCAGTACATATAAGCACATAAACTCCTTCATTCTCACGGAAATTGGAATGTTTCCAACGAGTTTTCGAAGATGGTACGGCTAGATTTATCTTCAAAAGTAGCTTTCAAAATACTGTAAAGGTGCTATATTTTGAATTCATTGTACGCTATTAATTGTCGAATCAAGGTAATAGTTTTCAAAATAATGTCGCGTTGACCATGTCACTGTCCAAAAGCATCATCTATTATTTGTGACAGCTGACATGAGCGACTATATTGTCGCTGCTTCAATTAACAAGCCGCACACAGCAATTTCTATTTTGACACCCAAATCAATAACGCTCGGAGATCCCATAATAATCAAACTCTCAAAATACTCCTACTTGATTACAACGAAATACAAGTTATTATGTCAAAAAAAAGTGAGAAAAAGTTACTCCCTAGCCCCAGCTGTCAGCCCCTCTGATCCTTCTTTTCGCCACATTGACCTCTAGCTTTTTCTCTACTAGTACTTCTTTACTACCTTCCTACTGATGTTTTATTCGAATCAACTCTCTCGATCGGCCCCATCACACCCTTTCCCTCAACTTTTCAGCAATCGCTGTCATCAGTTATCTAAAGGTCTTATATGGATTTCCTTATCATTGCAAGGTAAAATGATGTAATATTGCATCATAAAAATGAAGTGTTGAGTGAACTCATTTAATTTGTCTTTAGTTTATCTGAGCGACTGAACCTGTCTCTATGTCTGTCTAACCTGATTTAACCATTAAAAAGATTTAAGATACTTGACATCATGGGTTTTGGGTCTACATCCATGTGATGTCAAAAGATGGCAAAATAGTAAAAGAAGAAACTGGGGGGAAAAAAGATGGGAAAGTGGCATCTTTGTGGAGAGCTACCCTAGGCATTAAGATAATGGTGCATTTGCAACTAACCTAAGGGAGATCCTAGTGTATAGATCCACAGCAACCTCCTCTGGCCCTAGCCAGGGCATTTGATGGACTAAAAGCTCTGCTTTATTTCCCTCCAAGAATTAAAAAAGCAAAAAGATTCTGTTTCTGACACACCTTAACCAATCAGGTGCAGAGCTCAAAAAAAGCTCAGAAGGGAGCATAAAAAGGTACTACTACACGCTACTTTCATTAGTACTAGGCCATGTTTAGTTACTCCTAACTCCCAACTTTGACACTATGCAAAAAGAAGATTCCCCATCACATCAAACTTGCGGTACATGCATGGAGTACTAAATGTAGATGAAATTAAAAACTAATTGCACAGTTTTGTTGTACTTTGCGAGACGAATCTTTTGAGCCTAATTAGTCAATATTTGGACAATAATTCACAAATACAAACGAAACGCTACAGTGTGCTACAGTGCTGTAACAGTAATTTGGCACCTCCCAAATTCCCTAACTAAACAAGGCCCTATTTTTGTGATATTCCCGGAATGAGAGAATGTTTGGTCTTATGCCTGAGCACTCAATCACACCCAATCAAGTGAAAATGGAGGATGCAACCATATCGAATATGCTCATGGAAAATCTTGGCCATGTCCGTAAAGGCAAGCAGCGGATAGGCTGCTCGCAATTTCAGTTTTATTTTAACCTATACAATATACAAAGGACACAGCCGTGTAGGCCCCATTTTAAACGTAGGATTTCACCTGAAAATTTATAGGGCATCTTTGAAAAATAGTTTGATTCCTGCTGGATTAAGGGGGAAAAAAGAAAGGTGAAGCATATGAAACATAAATGGTATCTAAACTCTTCTTGTATTACACCACACAACCACCTTTATCTCTTCTGACAGAATTTTACAGTTTGTAGTTTGTATTACACGCAATATGGAAAAAGGGTGGATGTGTAATTGCAATAGAGATTTTAACATCGAAGGAAAAAGAAACATTGATAGTGCCCCCAATGGATAAGTGTTGTATCATCATCGAGGGATTTGCATGCGTATATCCATATACATCGATCTATCATCACATCTCGCCCCTCCCTCCAGCTCAGCTTTCCCCCCCTTTCATGGAATCGTGCATGCACTCGGATCACCAAACTAAGGTGATCCAGGACCAGGACCAGGACCAGCATGAGAAGGGATCATGCACTGTGATGGCTGAAAGGAGGCATGCCATGGGGGAGAACTTATTCTGTAGACCCGGTTCCAATCATGTGCAACAAGCTAGGACCACCACGAAAGCGACGCTTTATTATTCATCTCTCCATCTGGTCCATCCATCACATGCCCATCGATCAGCTGCTGGGCCAATCGGCCAAGCAGGAGAGAAAAAAAAAGAAGAGGAGGAAATTAGTGTGGATGGTTAGAGGCGTATCAAGAAGCAACACATGGCAGGTCTTTTGCTAAGCATTCCCATGTCTCAGTCAATTAAGAGGGCGGATTTGAAGCTCAAGTAAACTAAGAGTTTGCCCAGTGCCTGATTCTAAGCCCATGTACGAGGCTTAGTGCAGATCTACCCATAATGCTATACCATGCCACACTCCCTCGGTCTGTGATCCTGATTTCTGGAAACGCAAGACCAAGCCAGGAGCTCGTGGAAAACCGCAGGCGAACAGAAGCATAAATAAATATTTTTAAAGGGCAACCAAACTCATCACCATCAACAAGGGATTAAGGTTCCAACTAAACTACACGAGAATCACCGTGCCAGCAAAACGCAGAAGATAAACAACCGCTGGAACTGCAAGTCTGAAACTACTGTATACAGAAGCGCGACGTTAACTGTTCAACCATGACCACAGCATTACCATTTGCCAAATCTTAAGCGTTACATAATTAGAACTAGCCAAGTCTCCCCCTTCAGCACTCCAAGTAACCCTAATGATGCACTAAATCACGGTTGACAGAGAGAACTCTAAAGATTGCAGAATGATGATTGGGTTATCCGTGACCAACCCCAACAGAAAACATGTCCATTAGGTCCCAGCACGTAGGATGATATCCGGCTCCAGCACCAGACCACTATTCCTTCCTGCATGAATAAAAAAGGGCAACAACATTAGCAATAGCGTTTATTGGTTTCCTACCTAAACGAACTGGAACATGCGTGACTACAATCTCTCCAACAATGCAGGGATTTATTGAGCAGATCACGTTTCAATCATGTGTTATCAGACCAACAAGAAAGAGCTTTATTGGTATGGTCCCAACTGAGAAATCATCGATCAATAGAAGCACATCAACTATTGAGTGGTCAGTAACAGAGTAGATTTTGGCAGCACATTAATTGGCCGCTACTAGAAACACATGGGAGGGCCCCGGCTAATTATACGGTTCTTCGGAATGAATGAACAGCTCCTTAATCATTTGATGGATTGGTGAAACAAAAGGATTAAATATTGACAAACAATAGACCTGCAACATCCAAATCCAACCATTATGAGTCAACCAACTATACTTCATAGTAGCAGATTGACAACTGCACTAGACCAAGATTTGGATGTAAAAACGACACCCAGTGCCCGATGGTTTTGATTCTTGCGATAGATGACTGTGGCCTGGGATTTGCTTTTTTTTTTTTTGAATGTAAGGGATTTGTTTGTTCTCATACAGATCACCATGTGTCCATGTTGAAATTTAATGAGGTGACGTATCTTTAACATCAAGACTTAAGTAACACAAGCACACAGCTTGAGCAAATTTCGTTAGAACCATATAAATAACCTACATCTAATACTTGTATGGTATCTGCTTGTCTTGTCTGGATTTGAACTGTGACTTGATAAGAAAAACTCTTTTAGGGGACATTCAGCATGGCTACTTAACATCTACTGTCAAGAGCCATAACTTACTGATTTAACTGTAAACTTGGGTGAAATAGGGGAGCAGGGATCAGCTCAGATCAAAGAGAGCTTAAGAAATAAGAACATCCATACTAACAAAGAAGTTCCAATGTCAACCAGAAAATCTAACGCCTTCAACAACATGCATATTGGATAAAAGATGCAGCATTTCACAATGATGAAAGGGCAATTTCAGTAACAGCTCAATCAATAGCTATCATATGGCAGGAAAACAGGTCACACTAGCAACTTGGAGTCTTGGCTGGATCAAGAGTCACAACATGTGGAAGTATGTAGGCCTGGCTTGGCTTCTATACCCATGTGGCAAGATAAGAACCATAGCTCAAGCAGACAGCAATGTGTGGAAGGAGATAGAGAAGCTCAAGAAACGTATGCTCCCCACAAGTTACCTTGGAATATGAAGAATGAAGCTGTCATGTCGAAAGAAAAAACCGCTACATAGCTGCTACTCTGATCAATCAAAGTCTAACCTAAGATGAGTTGTGAGGTGGGTGGGAGTCTAGTTCTTATCTAGGGGAGAGTGTACTAAGTCCATTTTTCCCTCTATTTAATACAACATAAAATCCTCATATGCCACTGGTAAAAACTCTAATCCCTGATCTGCCACTGCTATTCAATGCCACCTGAGTTCAAATTTTTTATCCCTTCAATGTCATTTAGAGTTGCATACAAGGGTCAATCCCAGTGGCATTGAAGGGATATTGGTTTCAGTGATGGCAGATCAGGAAGAGTTTATCACAGTGGCATGTAAGGAGTCCTGAATAAAAAAGGTACACAGCTCTTCCACGTGTTTTTTTTTGTGGGAGGGGGGAGGGGGGGTAGAGTAAAAGCCCATTAACTGGGCTAGGATCTGCCGCAAGAGTTTATCACAAGTGCTTGTAAAAGCATACTGGCATCCATGTAGTCTAGTCTAGGCCAAGATATGACATAACTGTGCCTGAAAAAGTGGTGGTGTGTCGACGCTTGATGCTTGCATTAGTGCCCACAGTACTTAAACAAATAGCTGATGATACAAGCAAACTAACATAGTTAAATTGAAACAGAGAAACAACATCACACAAGTACAGCACACAAGATGGCCTTGATGTATGCTTTAGAATATGAGTTATGCTTATGCAACACAAAGGAAATTAAAGTAAAGCTAAAGCATATTTCTTTCGGGGCAGTTAAGTGAGGCATAAAATTGAGCGCAATCATGCTATTCAGGTTAAAGCAGCTACTCAGAACATGAATTGCAACAAGTAATAATTATGACAAGGTTACCATCATATAAGATGCGTCTAGAAATGCCTTTACAGTAATGTGCACAAGCCTTCATGTATGACTTGAATCAGATACACACACAAAATGGGCTTTGTTAAGATGAAGCTGGGCAAACATAACAAATTCCGTGATGTTTTTGAGATGGGTATTAACTTTTGCTCAGCTCAGAGTCATGATCTACCTTAAGCCTAGTGTATATCTTCAAGTTTAAAAGCCAATCCAAGTCGGACATATAGCTTAGCTCAGACAGACTCATGTTTTTGTAGTGTACTAATTACAAATATTTAAGAAATAAAAACATTAATCACCGAAACCACTTAAGCCTTCAACGTCTCCAAGGACCAAGATAAATTCTGCAAGACGCAACCAGTGTCACAAAAGTTCCCGGATCGATGGATCGAGGAACGTGGGTCGAGTTACGCGGTACGTTACTTAAGAGAGATTTTAACAAGGAGGGGACAAAAAATGTACCATGTTCCCAGTACAGGGAACGTGGCACCGTATCACGAACCCGGTGACAAGGGATGCAACACCAGCATCTCTGTTACCAGAGTAAGCACTAGGGGCTATGCAGGCAGCAGGTGGCACATAGGCCTAGGCAGCCAACACTCAGACATTGCAAAATGAGTATGTTTCAAAAGGACTAGAGGCATTTACATGTAAATGTTCACGCATCATTTATGCCCTTTCAGTCAGGAAGTGATAGCACAAAATATATCCCACTCATTCACCCAGTGTTACTTCAGTGCCTGCCTATCTTACCTTGCTGCTCCTTGGGCTGACTAGGTTGGGGCAGCAACTAAAGTGGTAATGTCATCCCAAACACCAGCAGCATGATTGCACCTAGAGCCTCAGCATCGCCTAGGTGACTGACTAGGGCAACCTTTAGCACAATAAGTCAGATCAAGGCTGAAAGAATCCCAATCCAAAACCAAAGTGAGGTTCTTTTGGTTTGACAGAATTGGATCATAGGATCAGGATCCTGCCATTTTTGAGAAGCAAATAAATTTGATTTAAACCTCCAAAGTCCAATCTTCAAAACTACTAGCTCACTTGAATGGCATACCACATACCAGATGATGTAACAGTTCTCTCATTTCCAACATCTGACCATTTCTAAGTAAGAACAGTCTTACCCAATTAATCCGTCTAAGATTTTGACTCAGCAATTGCCTTATCTACTACTTTGATGTATATGTTCGAAAAGAGCGTCAGGACCATGCAGTTCCATCAGTCAAATTTAGCAAATCTCAGTCAAACAAATACTCACTCAGAGACAGCAAGCCAGCAATAAAGTTGCTTTGCAACTGTCGCTCACAAACAAGTTACGTCATCCACAGCAATAGGGTGACATTACTTTGAAAAAAAAATGTAAAGTCAGTCTAAGTGAATAAGCTCAAGTGCTCACATCGAAGCTACTAAGGGGCCTATGTCACACATCAACCAAGGACAAAAAGGAAGCCATTTCAAGAGGATAACTAAAGGTGAGCCTCTGACGAACCCATTTCAAGGACAGCACCATACAATACATATTGAAGGATGCAATCCAACTGCAATCATAATTTTGTGCATTTCTATGTAATAAGGCCCAATTCCAGATCAGAAGCAGGAGCATCTAGGTGACAAATGCAACTCATCTTATGCACATCAAACTGAGTAGGACCAAGTTTAAAGTAACACACAGCACAAGAACGTTACAGAATTTAAGAATTAGACGCCACAGATAGACTATTGCGATTAAATAAAGGCCTCAAAACAATGTACCCAACTAGTAGCATTGCATAGATGCATTTTGAGCGCAGAGCACGGGACAAAGGAATTACCTAGTGAGTCCGTGGCGCCGCAGCCCTAATCGCTCTCCTCCCCTTCCGCCCCCTCCTCAGGAACCACGTCGGCGTCATCGTCGTCGTCGTCCTCGGCGACAGCCTCCTCGGGCGCGACGAGGTACGCCCCGGGCTGCGGAGGCGCGCGGCGGCGGGTCCGCGAAGGGAGGATGTTGCTGAGGTCGACCTCGGCCAGCGGGTCCTCGACGAGCTCGTCGTCGTCGCTGCCGCCGCCGCCGCCCTCCATGTCGTCGTCATCGTCGCTGCTCTCCTCGCTGTCGTCCTCCTCCTCCTCCTCCTCCTCCTCGACCACCATCTTCCCCTTCCCCTTGTCGGCCGCCCGGGCCCTGGCCCTGGCCGCCTCGGCCTCGGCGGCGGCCTCCTCGTCGGCATCGGGGCGCGCCGCCTTCGGGGGCGCGAGGTCGGCGTCGGCCTCCGCGTCCGCCTCGGGCTTGCGCTTGGCCGGGGAGGGGGAGGGAGCCGGGGCCGGGGCGGGGGCGGGATCGGCGGCGACGGGCTGGGGCTCGCCGTCGGCGGTGGCCATCGCGGGGGTGCGGTGGGGTGAGGTGGGGAAGGGGGAGAGCTAGGGTTTTAGGACGGTGAGCGGGGGAGCGGGGTGTCGTGTAGCGACTGAAGAGTGGGGTTGGGGAAGAAGAAGAAGAAGAAGAAGAGGCGGCGAGAGAGGGACAGGTGGGCTTCGCAGCCTTTGACGCGGTTTGGTGGTGTGGGGATGGGTGATGGGCCGAATTGCTGGGCTTGGGCCGCTGCGGGGCGCCTGTATAAATCGGGAAACCTAAATGCCTTTCGGAGCCCAACTTCCACTGTTTAAAATTCGTGCAAACAGTCCCGTTTGTTTCCTTAGAATTGAAACTCATTCCATGAATGATATTCTAGCGAAGATTCCATAGGAAATGGATTCCGTAGAATTTGATTCGATTAAATTTTCTTATTTGAATGTACCGAGAAAGTTTTTCTTAGAATTAAATTTTAAATGCTGTTTGGATGCATTATTAGTAATAAATGAAGTTTTATTAGGTATAGTTTGTGCACGGGTTTAACAAGTTTTCTTGGCTCGAAATCGGTCAGTTGGAACACGATCGTGAACCTTAACTGAATGAACTGAATCGCTCATCACGCCAGCCATTCTGCTTTGCTGGCGCCACGACCACGGCCAGGCACGCCAACCCTGCCTTCTCTCTCAGTCTCCTGTCTTTTTCCTCAGGACAGAAACACCAAGAACCCGAGCTCCTCGCACCGCCGGCAAGAATCCCCAAGCTCCACCCCGCCATTCCCAAATCACCACCGCGCGCAGCTGCTTGACCCTCCTAGCTACCTCCTCTACCTATCCTTTCCTTGTGCCATGGCCTCAATCACCGGGAATTGAAGCCCCTGCGCCAGCCATTGCCACCGGTCCCAAGCTTGGGCGCCGCCGGTGAACCCCATCCTCCAGCCCTATCTTCTCCAACAAACTACCAAAAAGGAACCACGGTGAGCTCCTGATGCTTTAGCCCTCGCTCCCAAGCCTCACTTGCCGCCGCTGCTGCCGGTGTGGCGCACCGCCTGTCCGCCGTTGCCGCCGCCGGCCAAGCTTCGGCTAGCCTCCGACCAAGATCCTCAACGTTGCCTTCTTCACGGAGGAAGGGCGGCGGCCGGCGGAGAAGGAAGAGGGGGCAGCGGAGGAGGAGGAGGCGGAAGGGGCGCCAGAGGAGGGGGCCGTGGTGTGGGAGGCGATGAGTTGAAGATGGGGACAGCGGCATAGGGGCGAGGAGTCAGGGGCGAGTCGGGGAAGGAATTTGTTTCCTAATTTTTTATTCGGAATCTGAGGAAGGCAGGGTGGAATCACGAGGAATCACCGTTTCCAATTCCAAGGGAGCCAAATATGACGACCTTGGAAACTAATTCCAATTCCACCTAATTCCAACAAAACAAACACAGGCCCTTAGGGGAATCATTTGCAGGGCGTATCCCTTGTCCAGGAAGGTGTCCAAAAACAAATTCAACATATTAATTGTTTTCTTATGAAAGCACCTCCAACAGTTAGAAAGAATGCTAAATCCCTACAGTTTGTTTTATTCAGAGAACTATCAACTTCCCCCAGAAAGCTCGAACTCTTGCCATGTGGCGGTGAGGAGCATGAATATACCAACAGCATCAGAACAAGCAATGGCATCGGATACTCTGCCTTTCCTTCGATGCAGCAGCTCAATTCTGGACCTTGCAATATATTATGATCTTGCAAAGCTTCAGGCCCCTTGAAAGCCTTGAATGGTTCATCCTGATCACGATCTACCTTCAAGAACTCCCATCATGTTGATCCTCCATGTTCGTGGGATACAGTGTGTCGAAAACGACCAGTGTAAAGAGATTCCTTATTTCCGCATTTGTACCATAAGACAGGTTATGGTAATTGATCTTCCCATCACGTTTTGGTTCATAGCCACGCTCCTTTTTGCCGTATTGAACACACTCGATGAATTTGAGAACCTTCAGGTATGCTTGTAGCGGTATAAATACCTAGAATAGGATAAAACCAATTATTTAACAGGAAATAAAAGAAACACCTAGCATCATAAACAGCACCAGCACAGTTAGCAGCTACACTAACGGTGTTTTATTTTTTTTGTCTAGCTTAGAATAAACAGGCATTAGCAGAATGAAAGCCAAAAACTCATTTTTCAGGTTATTTTCAACAATGTGAACTAATTTGATGTCTGTCCCACTTCCATGACTTTTAAGTACCATCAGCTGGTTAGCTGCATCACTGATTGCACTTAATTATTTGCTTACCTTATTGATAGAATGAAAGCCAGTACCTCTAAAAAACAGAATGAAAGCCAAAACATCATTTATCATGTTTATCACTGTTATTTTCAACAATGTGAACTAATTTGGTATCTGTCCCAATCCTTTGACTTTAAGTACAGGAACAGGATAGTTGACAGCATCATAAACAACAATTAATTCGGTTTGCTTACCTTAGAACAAAACAATACTGACAGAATGAACTCATTTCTCGTGTTTGTTATTATGATAAACAATGTGAATTAATTTGATATCCTTCACACAGTCACACTCCCATGACTTCAAGTACCTTTCTCGCAGATATAGAGGCCAGGTTGCACATTAAACATTGGAGAAAACATCTAAGCTAAAAATGGAAGACATAAGTCGGTAGTGCTTACAAGATCTGAGGATGGTGCTTGAGGAATTTTTGCCATAGCATTTGCAACAAAATATTCATCAGTCATTTCAGTTAACACTCGCTTCATCAATGCAGCAAAGCTTTGTACTTCATCTACCAAATGCTTATCAGCCCAGACTTTGGGTTCTAAGAGCTCTCGATAGCTAGTATCATGTTGCCGGTTGATTGATTTTCCAATATCCACTGCCAATGACATATCACCTCCCAGGTAGAAGGCTAGTGCAAAAGTAGCCACCACCAAAGGATCACATGGTTGGCGTGCCAACGCTTCATGAAAAGCTAAAAGGCTTATCCTGTAGCAATAACAAGTAGAACATGTTAGGGAAGAACAAAACTACAGCAATTACTCCAGATTTAACTATGTTTAAAAGTCCACATCAGCTAGAAATAAAATACATAAAATTTTTCCTTGCCTGCCAGCAAGAAGTTGGATAATTCAACTCACCATAGACTATTATGGCATGGCCTGTTGGGTGCAAGAAAATTATCCAGCTTAGAAAATAAGACCTGCACAAAGAATTGATAACGCAGTCAACCTAATGGACAAACCAACCAACTACATAAAACAACAAAATTATTGAACAAAAACTGCAACTAAAGTGCCATTAAAAAAAATCTATTGTGCGTATTTGGATTAGTAGCATGCCAACAAAACAAAGTGCCCTGGCAGACAGAATATCTCAATCTGAATCCAGCAAGATTTGCAATCAGAAAATCTTCATTGAAATTTATATAAGACTGGTAATCCACCACAAATTCTAGTGAACATGTGGAAATGTTCTACTCTGCAACGTGGGGCATGGAGCAAGAAGAGCACAACAAACACAAGTTTCTATTTCATTGATAGCATGTCAATTGAAGATTTGAATTCCTTTCAATCATAATGTGACAACTGACATGTACAGTTACTGTCAATCTACGTGACAACAATAAACTAGTAACAAAAATAAAGCTTACAAGTAGCATATTGGTTCCTTTATCCTTCCTCTTAAAACGAGTCGAAGAGAAATACGCTGCCTGTACAGTCCAATCAAATCATTTAGTCAAAAGCACAATAACCAAAAGCTTAACAAACATTTGATTTCGATATATGTCCATTCCAGTTGGCCATGGGCTTACCTGAAAGGGCAACAAATGCTCAAGAAGACCAAATCTCCAAAGCAACCTTAAAGAAGCTTCAGCTGAACCATAAGCAAGCATATAGTTCATCTCCATAAGTATTCTTCCCTGTAAATTGTAAATAAATAAATCATTAAGAGCTACTTATTAACTTATGGCGCTTCTTTAGAAAAGTCTCATTTATATAATGAAACCACATTGTCCATGCCAGAATCAGACCTTGTCAAGTCTTGCCACTGAGCAGGCAAGTGTTCTCACATAATAAGCTGTTTCTTTGGGGAAGCTAAACCCTAACCGAGCTGCAATTCTAATTGCACGTAGAATACGGGCTGTTAATTACATGATTGCATTAATGACAGTGACCACACAGAAAAAGCGGAACTATAATAAAAGAAATGGTTAAACTTTGGATACTGACCACAGTCCTCCTGGAACGAAGTGCCAGCAGGAATTACAGTACGAACCTGTTGAAAGGAGAAGGAAGACTGCAAAATGAGCGCAGAAAAAGGACTTTTAAACTGATGCAAAAATGAAACAAACAAGTACCACAAACCTTAGCTTTCTTAATATCTTCAATGCCTCCCAAGTAATCATAGATCTTTTCTGAATATGGGTTGAACATTAACCTGCATATTCAAAAAAAAATAATAGTACAACCTGCAATATGGCATCCAGTTACATTCAAAAGTACAGAAGCACTAACCCATTTATTGTGAAGTCCCTCCCTTGGCAGTTTTTCCAGCGAACAAAATCATTCTTGCTACAGTTTTGGCTCTTTGAATTGTAAATCTGGCTACCACTTGACCCCCTTGCACAAGTATTAAAACTAGACACCTGCAATAAGAAGGGATAAGATATATCTGGCTAGCTGCACACTCTAATGCATAAGGAAAAATATATTCCGCAAATGACAACAAAAAAGTGTACAGTTTGCCAAGAAGTAGCTGACGACTAGAGGTCTGTTTTGTGCAGAGGGTGCTACCATTTACAATCAGTAAAAAAGGTACACTAACCTCAACGATGGAATTGTTCTCATGTACATGGCATATGGGGAAACGCCTTCCTACGATAACAGCTGATCCTGAGAAAGTGTCTTTCACCTGCAGAGTTTTAAATAATAATCTTAATTGGCACAAACTCATCGTATAAGCTATATTTCTTTAGCAACTCAAAAAACTCTCAACATGAAAACCTCACAATCAGAATGAAGCAATCACCATATGGGTCAAACTACACAAAAGGTGTTTCTTTAACCCAAATTATTAACATGTGATAACTAAAGAAGCACTACATAAGTAGGAGAAATTTAAACAATCACACACATTGATAACTTTATTTGGCACTGGAACATATGCCATACTGTTATGTAATGTCTTTGGATATTATAGGTATATACAACATACGCAATCAAAGTATATATTCATTTCAAAAGTGAAATTTTGCACCCAATACACCAAAAGCACAAGCACCTGTCAGCTATAACCAGCAAATAAGTCAAAATCTGCGTCGTACTTTATAGTTTTTAGCAACAATGTAATACTTGCTATTTGCAAAACTATAACAGCAAACTTAACTATCTACACAATCCAATGAATCAATAGCTCCACGAAATGTACACCTCAAACTTGGGCAGACTATTTCATTCCAATAATACCACTACACCATCATAGCATCCTCGTTAATTTGAGTTATAACCTGCCTAAGATCAGCTGTTGTTATTATGTCAAAATCTTTCGGTGTCTTCTTCATTATGAGATCTCGAACACAACCACCAACAAGGTACACATCATATCCTGCACAAAAAGTGAAACATATAAACAAAACTAGTAGTGCGACGAACCACCAACAATAAAGGGTACTCAAGGACCTAATTAACAAATGGGGAGAGGAAAATACAATGGAATTAAAAACATCCACTGGATACAACACTATGCAACAAGACTGCCCTCAAAGCTTTCATGCATATATTTAGATCACCTACATCGAATGACATGAGGCCCATGCAACCTAGACGCCAAAATAAGCAAGGTGTAGTTTATTAGTTCTTAACTCATAACATGCTAGCATTAAATAGATATAAGAAGCATAGATTCCAAATTCCTGCAGCAATATAGTCAAGGAGTGAGCAAGATTTCATATAGAAAAAACTATTTTGGAAGTATATATACATTGATTAATCTGATATTTTCACACAACCACAAATCAACAGAAAGAAAATCAAAATGAAAGGACACTCAACAAAGTTGTGCAACAAGGATCCTACAATTATGAACCTATGCATGCGATACTATGTAACCATCACCAAAACAACTAAAACCATCAACGTAACTGATAGGAATGTAATAGAATCCTGTTCTTAGTACGGTGTGGTAGGATCACAGTAAAATCACACATCTTATAATGTTATGTAAGATTTAGGTGTTAAAATGTGTCATAGGCCTCGACTTCAGTTGTGCAATAAGTACTGGCTAGTTAATTCTATAGAAAAAAATGATACTTAACCTTTTTTAATCCCTATTTCCCTAGGTTTGTGGTGCAAAAACTAATAGCCATGTTGTTGAAAGAGAAATTTCGATATTTGACACTGAATTCGCAGGCCTCACTTCTTTTAACCCTCAATTTGCATGCCTTTCAAAATATAACCCTCCGATTACGAATTCTTTCGATACGAGGGATTCTCTCCCCTTTTCTATATTTCAATTCCTTTTCTTATTCTTTTTATTTCACAGCCCTACTGCATGACCGTTTTGCCCCCTTTGCATTATCTCCTCGTGGAACCGAGTGGCACTCCTCGCTCCGCCCAGCGATGCCGCCGCCGCCTGAAACGCCGGCGAGGCCCCTCCGCTGCGCCTGAGCCTTGCCCCTTCCGTTTCCCTCGTTACCGCTCTGCTGTCCGGCGGCTGCTCCGCTGCTGTCTGGCATGGCCTCCTGCATCTCTCGCTTCCACCTGATGCCGTGGTGCAGCATGCCGCACGGGCTCAACCGCTCAAGCACGTGTAGCAAGGAGTCCAGGTGCCAATCCGATCCAATTGCATGTGCAGGTGCCACCGTGCTAGGCAATTGAGGATTTGGAATTGAATATTTGTTCCAACTTCATCCAATTACAGGTGCCCATTTCTTCCAATTGCATTATCAGGTGCCAGGCAATCGAGGATTTGGGAATGAAAGAGGCTTGGAGTTCTTGGGCGATGTCTGCACTTTTCTGTTTTTGAGCAAGAGATGGGGCACGGAAGAACGGGAGAGAGCCAGAGAGGGAATGAGACGCGGTCAGGAGGCGTGATCTTATAGGTAGGGAAGATAAGGCAGGGGTTAACTTGTCCATTCACTGAGCCTGGGAAATGAAAAGGAAATGAAATGGAGAGAAGTGGAGAGAAACCCTCGAATCAAAAGAATTTGCAGTCGGAGAGTTATATTTTGAAAGGCACGTGAATTGAGGATCAAAAGAAGTGAGGCTTGCGGATTTGATGTCAAATATCGAAATTCCTCGTTGTTGAAACCACTATTCTACCCGCAGAAAGATCTAAAATGGCACCAAATCAAAATGCCATCTAATCAAGAATAAGATAGACATTTCTGAACCATATTAGGAACAAAATGACCAGATAGCACTCATAGCACTCTTGGAATACACTGTAAATCAAGAAGGCACCCTCCAGTTTTGCAGGATCAGGTATGGCCTTGAATGCTATGATTCAGGATCATAGTGTGACTTCTGACAACCATGACACCACAAAATGCCAACATTTCCCCTATTCAAACTAATTGGCTATTAGTATCTGACATGATGTAAAAGCAATATGAAGTACCTGTATTAATCAACACTCTACCCAATAGGGCACATATGGTTTACATTGGCCTACCCGATTAGCCGTTTCTCCTACAACAACATTTGTATCTTTCACAAAGTATGCCAAACATGTTTCGCTCTGAATAGTGATTTTATCCAATCTCCTCAAATTTACATACAAAGTCAATTACAGCAATATTTATATTCTGTTGCAGACATAACTGATAGTTTCTAGTAAAATCAAATTAGTCAAATGCAAGAATTATCTTTCCTTCTATATGAAGCTATGAGCTGGGTGTTCATTCCAGTCTGCATCTGTTACAACATTTGACCCGTAACTAAGTATAATTGAGTTGGCTTAAACTAATGTGCCCTCACCCGTTGTGCACATCCGCACAAATAGTCCAATCGTAGGATATCGGACTGAAACCCAAGTTCAACATTGACATTTCAGGGTTGACCACAACAAACAACGAAACACTGGCGGGCCATCGAGCCCGAGGACGCACCTCTGCTGCGGAGGCGGTGCAGTACGTTCCAGGCCTCGGCAGGGATCATGGACTCCTTGATCCCGAACCGCTTCGCACTGACCTTCTTCCACTCCGGACCCTCCAACCCCTCCGCACCCGGCCCTCCTGCACAGAATGAATTCCCAGCGCCATCCGGTAAGCAGAGCAAACCCTTGGGGTTAACAACCATAGCATTTCTCCGTCGCCACTAGGCCAACAACCGGAACGGCGGCGGGGAGAGAGACTTACCGGCGGATGCGGGGGCGGTGGAGGGGGTGGAGGAGTCGGTGGGCGAGGGCGAAGGGGACGGGGACGGCGCGCGGCGGCGGCGGCGCGGGGAGGCGAGCGCCGCGAGCGGGGACGGGGTGAGGCGGCCGGGCCGGGTGAGCGAGCCGAGCCACCGCAGCTCGGGGGGGCGCAGGGCCATCGCGACCGGGACCCGGCGCGGCGGCGTCGTGCGGAGCGGGGCGAGGAGCGCGGCGCGCGGCGCGCACGCGAGCGGCGCAGGAGGGTGGATAGGCAGAGCTGACTACTGAGGCGGCGGCGAATATGCCTCTCCCATTCGTTGCTTCTGTCGGCGGGCTGCTTCGTGACCCATGGGCTGAAGTGGGGTTGTTAAAGTCCTGGTTGTTCAGAGCATTTGGCCCATACCCATGGATAAATAGATCGATTCGGCTTGCAACAGAACTTGCGGCCCATGGATCCCCTAGAGCAGCGCAATTAAGTAACGATGCGTGTGACCGATTCTCTGCTGGATCTGTTCAAAGAGGAGTGATTCTCTGCTGATTCTGTAAATTGATTATCTGAAATGAACTAAGAGACTAGAAGCTGAAAAAAGTAGCTTCTCCTGATTCTGTGAAGTGATTCTCAATCCTGATTTTAAGAATTTATGCTAGAGATCACTTTTAGCTACAGAATCACTTCTCTCATAGAATCACCTCCCATAGAGATTCAGAATTAAATGGAGCTCTACCAAATAGATCCTAAATCAGTGGCTTGATCAATTTGACGCAATAGTAATTTGCTACGCTGGCATATGAAATCCAGTTAGTCAGAAAATTCATTTATCCTTTACATTACCATAAAAATAAAAAATATATTACTCTTCCAATATAGTGGGTATTATTCATGTGTCCATGAACTCGATGCTAAAAAGCACGGTTGCATCATCTATCACAAGAAGGTTCCACAAAAGCATAAAAGTTGTTAGGTTCTATATGATGAGTCGATGACAATTGTCCTTGCAATATTGTCATGTTTGACTTCGACTGAACTTAACATAGGAGAGACGCAGTACAGAGAGGCTCAATAAAAATACAGAGTACACCAAGGGGCTTTGTTGGGGTCAACTAGCCCCGATGAAATTCTATAATTCCTTAACATAATATGTTCATCCCTAATCTTGATCCCATAGTTTTAATGGAGCTAACCTCAGCAGCGTTCCCTATTGGCTTCACCCTTGAACACAGCCTCTAAGACGTATCCTTGAATCCTTGATAGGTGCGCGTGGAAATCAGCATTCCACATGGGCAAACCATGACCTAAATGATTGATAGAGTTCCTTTTAATATTATTACTATTAGTAATCAATACCTCTTTGCTTTATGTTTTTTTGTCGGTAATTCTCGTTGAGGTTTCAGCTACAGCATACTCAACTTATTTGGGACTATTAGCCGCAAAAAAAACTTTATTTGGGACTAAAAAGATTTTGTTATTTTTGCTACTGGTGGTGTACTGTTTTTTTTTAAAGCGTGCACTGGTTTATTGATGAGCTTATAGACAGTAAATAAATGAGTGAGAGCTTCCATATTATTTATTGCGCTGCTTGATTTGTTTCATGTATTTTTTTTGAGGTTTTTTTTTGAGGGGGATTTGTTTCATGTATGGCACTGGAGGATATTGATTGTTGACATGGGCTTTAACGGGCCGATGATCCGGCTTTTATCTTGGGCTTCCAAGCCCATCAGTGAGCTAGTGTCCGTGTGCTAGCACACTCACTCTCTCAGGAAGATGGACAAACTTTTGAGTGCTTGGTCATGTTTCCTTCACATCACATAATTAACCTCATGGAAAGTACCTGATAAACAAATGCGTTTGCCCTGTAGCATCTTTTGTGAGCCATGCATGCAAGCAGGTGATCATGGCCATATGGGTCCCGTATGTACACGTTACGTACTCCACTAGTCCCCTGGCCCGTTCTCTGTAGTGCGTGTGTACGCATACACATTTTAAAACAAATTTGCACCGGTGGCTGGTAATATATACAAAGATATGTGGTACTACTGCATGGGCCATGCACGCACATTGCGAGCATCTTTTCGCCTATCGCTGGCTCCCCCTTTTCTGTACGAGCATATGCACGGCCAGCGAAAGCGATGCGTCGTCTCTTATGAAAACGAGAAGCACTTTGCGCTGTTTTTTCACCCCCCATGCATGCAGAATGCACTGATGGCCTATGATGCGTGTGGAGGGCGTAGTGGGGAATAATGAATGGTGTGATGTCCCTCGCCATACATGTATATTCCGTCGGCAAATTGCATCGGTACGTCTAGCAGATAGTACAGTGCCACAGCGATACGTACGTACGTAGCACTTGAGGATGTGATCATTTCAACGCACGCTTTGATCGATCCGATCCGTGTACGTGTACATAGACATGGCCAAAAGCAAGTCTAAAGGTGTATGCAGGAGAATAACATAGGGCTTGGAAAGATAATCTGCTGTCACCCTCTTCGATCTTGGGGATGGCTCCCCTGGACCTTTTAATTTCCTAGCTTGTTCTTGGTCTTTCTTGCTCTTTCCCCCCTTTGCCATTTGATCCATTGCATGCCTGCATGTCTACTAGCTACCTTACGCATGGAGTGTGTCCCAAACAACCCATGAATCATATCCGCAACGGAGCGATTAGTTAGCAAATTAATGTAAAGGGCAGTCAGGGCAAGTAGTAGTCGTAGCTTGTAGAGCAGTAGGGGGTTACTCATTTACGCTTGTCTGCCAGAAACGTGCGTGCAGTGTGCGCTCTGCTGGTGGCTTTACACCGTACCTTAACATGATTGAACGTTTAGTTCTTTTGTAATTGCATGTAGCAGCCTCCACATCAGAAGGCACTACATAACCGGTACGGTTATTCCTTGCCCGGTGTGCACGCTCATCTCTTTTCCCAGCAGCTTTGTTTACCAATTAATTCGGCATCTTTTAGGTACGACGTCTGACATGGGCTTATCAAGTTATCATGTGTGTGTTCTTGAATCTTAAGCATGTCGCCTTCGATCGATCGGTTTCCACTCATGGTGGGAATGCACCTTCAGTACCGGGTTCAAACACCCTTTTAGTATCGATTGTGCAACCGATATTGCTATTTCGGTACTAAGGGGATCTTTAGTACTGGTACTAATTTGGGGACTCCATCCAACCGCCCCCGCATCACCGCTGGCCACCCTTCCTCCTCGTCCGGTCGCCCTTCCTTCTCGTCGGCCGAGCCTGGTCCAGAGAGAGGTGAGCCCACGCACCTGTCCTGCCGCGCTGCCACCCCTTAGATCCCGGTGCCCTCACTGCGTCTCCACGCTCTCCCACCGCGCTGCAGATCCCGCTGCTCCATGCGCCATCGCCCGCTGCTCCATGTGGCGTCACCCGCTACAGCTCCCCGCGCCGTCGCCCACCACTCCGCCTCTACGCTCCCCCACCGTCGTGCTGTCACCTCACCTCACCCCGCCGTCGCTCCTCACCGGCATCACAGTGAGGGGCGCACGGAGGGGAGAGGGGAGGGGCAGCCGTGAGGGGAGGGAGGGGCGCGCTTGGAATGGGAGGAAGAGAAGTGACCGGGCACTGCTGGCCGCCGTGGGGGAAGAAGGGAGAGAGGAGGTCCATTCAGGAGAGAGAGGGAGAGTCACGAGCGGATAAGACGGTGAGGAGCGGATGTGTGCGGTGGACTTCAATCCAGTGAAGTCCAAATTTTGGATCCCCACCCACCAATTAGTATCAGGTGGAGGCTCCCGGGTACTAAAGGTTGCCAATAGTACCGGGTGAAGCCTCCATCCGGTACTAAATGCTCTCAAGCACATCAGTACTGGTTGGAGGCCCCGATGAGGCCCTCGTGAACCCCTTTAGTACCAGATGAAGCCTCCACCCGGTACTAAAGGGGTTCACGAGGGCCTCATCGGGGACTAGCCGTTAGGCCCGGTACTAATGTGTCACATTAGTACCGGGCTAAAAAGCAACCGGTACTGAGTCTCGGGATGAATGCTTAGTTTTCCAGTAGTGGGCGTGGTAGATGATAGTTATCTGACAAAAGAGGCCGTTATTCACTCGGATTTTGCTAACCTATTTTTGCATTTAGCCGAGATGGCATGAACAGTGGCATATGAGGGATTTAGGATTTAACCGATGGCGTGTGAAGTGAATATTTTTTCCTAACAAATATTCGAACATTCTTTAGTACTGCTCCACCAGAATATACTCCTGTTACGAGCATACAATGATATAGTATATCGTAACAGCCTGAATCATGTTTTGATTAATATTTTCCAAAAATTTAGGACAAGTATATATACCTTCTTGCTAGCAGTAATTGCCATATCACAGTAGCCCAGTACTACCAAGAAAGAGACCAGCAGGCAGGACTCAAACCAATGACACACACAGATTAGCTGGCAACAAGACTTGCAGCAAGATGACGACATGAAGTACCTCAACATGTGCGTGGTGACAGAGATCAATTCATCGATAACACCAAAACCAAACTGAAAGCCTGCCTGAAAGGCGAGAGAGAGAGTGTAGAGTAGAGTATGAGCAACAACAAAACAAAGGCATGGAAAGCTCTATTATGTCCATACTCATGGCCTTCACCATGCACAGGAAAGCCCGTACATTCCCATGAAAAGCATACACACGGCCGGCGCGGCAGTTTTTTAAAACCCTAGCTACTGGCCCTCCAGGGCCCATCCACTTGCTATTTCATTTCGTCCCCGGCCGGCCCACCACCAGTGGTGCAGTGTCAGCTAGCACACACGTACCTACTGTACCATACACCCTTGTCAGCTGCGGCCAGTAAATTATACTTGCATATAGTACGTGTACCTGCTGAGGCCTGACCTGCATCCAAGCAGCGACACAGAAACGTAGACATTGCTGTGCTAGGGAGCAAGACCGGGAGGTCTCGGAAAAGCATATGCATGCATTTGCATGCAGCAAGAATGAATGCCACTGGCCCCCAAATATTCCCTGACGGCCTCCTGCACCCATCCATCCATGCATGCGTTTTGTAGTAGGGTTGTGTTGTGTGCTAGCAGCTTGCTTCTGCCTGAATGAAACCTGCATGCAGCAGTGTGGGCATCAGTGCAGGTGATCATCGTGTCTGGCTTTGCATAATTAATCCCGATTTTAAGCAAAGCACACTCCCCCCCGGGCGGGGGGTGCCTTTGCAAATATATTCCTCCTGTCCCTCAGCTCCCCCACAGAAGGCCATGAGTGGCGCTTTTTGTTCCTGTTATCAACTGGTTATGTGCACTAACTTCCATGGATCAAAACAAAGCTACTAGCTCAAAGACCTTTGGATCAGTCCTGTACTCGTAGTAAAATTATGGAGTACTACACTGCCAAGCTTTTGCTTTAGGATTATTGATTGACATCCATGCATGCACTCAACACAACACACACACACACAGCTAAGCCATACATGAGTGCCATTGCATGCATGGGAACGATGGTAAAAGTGAAAAACTTTTTCAACCTACTAGGCTCGAGTGTATGCCCAGCTAGCTAGTAGTTTCTCCAGGCCACCTTGTAACTTGCACTGGCGGGACACGAGATTAGGAAATGATACACTAGACACTAGAGTAGTAGTAAGTAGTAGATGATAGAGTAGCGCATTTGATGGGTGTTCCAGCGTCCGTACGTCGAGTGGCAAAGATTCTAGCTAATTTCGTTGCATGCATGGCATGGACCAACTTTTTACTCCGTGTCAGTGTACGTCCCCCGCTCGGTACGCAAACACATGCCACGGGCGGCGACACGTACGTGACGTCTTCCGCGAGACGCAACCTTGCTGTGTACAGTAGTTTATTAATAATCACACCATTAGTAAACTAGTACAGAGATGAGTGTCATGCATGCGTGACCCGAAAGGTGTTTGCACACTGCATGGGTACTAGACTAACGAAATGGCAATGTTTCTTCGGCAGTGATTAAACTAATCTTAGGGGTTAGGATTCATATATGCAAAGTGTTTGTGTTCTCTGCATGCATGAGGCGGCCGACATGCACGCAGGGACAGGACCATCTTTCAAGGATCCACACGCCAATTCATTACTTACGTCAAACTCTTCTTCCCTTGGAGCTAAAAAAAGGTTCGTTTCTGTCGAGAGGAGATGCATTTCTCTGTCTACGCGTCACTTAGCTGCACAAAATGCAAACCGAAATAAGGTTCCATTTAGTAGTAATTAAGTAGCAGCCGGCCTGCAAAAGTCTCTCTCAAGTTGCGAGAGAAAAAGTCTGTCAAGTTCTTTGTGAGAATGGAATCCTAGGGCACATCTCCTCCTCCAGTCCTCCGTAGTCTTGTTCTCAGAATGATGCCACTCTACACGTACTAAGACGACGACGTAGCCCCTCTGATCTAGAGACACCGACCGGCCGGCGGTCCTCGGCCCGGACACCGCATTGACTCTCCACATGGATCGGCCCGCCGGACCACTGATCTGAGCTGATCGACCGTGGCGGGAATCCACGCCGCAGGCTGCGGCCGCCGGCTGGCCGGCCGGCGGGGTCAGAGACGTGCGGTGCGGTGCCCACGTATGGATGGGGTGGGCTGACCCAGGGGCTGATCTGCGGCGGGATTCAAGGGGAAAGGGAAGGGAATGTAGTAAATATCACTCGGACCCCCTGCCCCCACTGTCTGCTGCACAGCGCAGGCGGCCCTGGCCCACCACCCAGCACTCTCTCTCTCTCTCTCTCTCTGCGTGCATGGGCTTCGGTCGGCCACGAGGGCCCACGGGCCCTGAGCGCTGGGGCCCTTCCCCAACACCTGTGTCGTGGTGACGACCCACACAGCAGCGACGCGCGTGCGGACTGCACGACAACGACTCCGGGTGTAGACTCACAGATCCGGCCCACCACATAGCACACCTCGTCTTCCACCTCTACTCTCTTTTTTCCCACAATCTTACTCGGCCTCCTTGTCCTTGGTTGCCGACAGAGAGAGCATTTGGTCCTGTTTGGATACGAAGCATTTTCAGACACTTGGAGAAAGAAACACCATGATTTACGATATTATATATTTTGGTTTCGGAAAACTAGGAGGTGTTTTGGTGTAACAAGTTTAATTTTTGAAAATTTTAGTGTTACTACAATCAAAATCATTCAGATTTATTTTTGGAAATTACACGCATGGGCTCTCTTTTTTTAATCCTGTGGTAGTGTACATTGTAAGATTGTAGTTTATTCTCACAAACATGCCTTTTACATTGAATTCAAAGTTATTACATCCAAGCAAGCTCTTACCCTTACTCGTTCCATTATGCTAGATGCCTCTAGAGTCCATATACCACAAAAAAAAAGTCAGTATCCAAGGTTCACAAAGATACAAACATGAAAATGGTTTTGCATAACATTAGTCAAAATGTCATCTAATACACCAAATCCATGTGCAAACGTCTTGTATCTATCTTCCTCAGAAAGAGTAGCATGCATGCATGGAACGTCGACCAGACGAGCGTGGTTGGTGGTAGTGCGATGACCTAGCTATAGGGTAGGCTAGGCATATAGCAGTGATAGCTCAATTATGGCCCACAAAAAAAAAGGTTCCTCGTGGATGTTCCCCTGAATTCATCACGGCGGCATGTATGCGCCTCTGAGTTGTACTATGATTACTCACTGGATCGATGTTATTACACATACGTGCTGTCCACCCATCGATTGCACGTTGACCAGACACAGTGCGCAATAATATTTCTATATGCACGGGTTGACCAAATATAGTACTCCTGCATGCATGTAACCAACCTGTAAGGGATATGTCCTCTCAAAATCAAAATCAAAATGTAAGCATATGTAAATGATAAACTACTACTTGATTCTAATGAGCTGGCCAGAGCAGAGACAATAGAGAAAATTGGCCTAAATTCGATGGGACTGGTATTAATAATAGAGCTATTACTACTGTTACAAAACATGTAAACTTAAGTTCGAAAAAAAATACACCTATAGTACATTTTTTAGTCAAAATTCCATATAGTCGGTTAATCCATGTGTGTGTGAGCCTCTGAGTTTTTTTAAATTTTCTCAGGAAAAAAACATGCAAGTGCCGCCGCCTGCATGGAGCCAAGCTCTATCTCTGCACGCACACTTGACGAGATCGAACACGCACGCATTAGGATTGACTAGCTCTAGGAGCTAGCAGTATCACACGCAAGCAAGCACCAAGCAAACAAGCATGCATATACTTGGCCACAGCTACGTACAGCTAGGCAGCTAATTGCTTGGGCGCGTGCCTGCTGGCTGCAGACATGCTGCCTACTCGTAGATGGCAGCAGGAGACCGATCGATCGAGCGAGCGATCAGAGGGTATATAGCTCGAAGGCTAGGCAGCGCCATGGCACGTCCTCTCACTGTAGTAGCTGGCTCTGGCTGGTCGGATCTCCTCACGTAGTAGTAGTAGTCTTGTTGGTCTCGATTGATTGATTCATTCATGCACGCACGCGCTAGCTAGCCTAGCTAGCCTCCACCCTGAATCCTCTGCTCGCAAATCTTAGGGGGTGATGTGACATGTGCTAAATTTTAGCACATGTCTCCCAAACACCCCCGTCGATCACACAACCACATTTTGCAGAGCACGCGCACACAGTCACACAGAGGCACCCACACGCATAGGTAGGGTACGGTAGCGTATAGTACCATCATTGCACATACTTTGGTCTACATTGCACAACAAATAATTTGGAATTGGTTTGAAAAGAGAATTGTGGCCTCGATTTGAGCCCTCCATGCTAAGCCTAAACTCTTGCCTTCTTGTTTTGTGCGCGCGTGTGTTTCCGCTGATTTTTTTTGGGGAAAAAAAGAAAAATAAAATAAAGTTTAAAGTGTTGTGGGCAGTGCGTGCATTACTGCGCTGCATGCTCGCAGCTGCAGCTGCAGCCCTGTGCTATGAGGTGTTGAGGTGGAGGAGGCGCATGCAGTTCCTACCCTGGCTGGCCGCATGTGTGCCTGCACGCGCTGCAAGCATGCAGAGAGGCGGTGCAGGGCATGAATGGGGGGTGGCGCGCAGCACAAATCAAGGGGCGCAGCACAGGGCAGGGCCATCATTCTCATATGCCGATTGATCCCTGCTGCATGCCGCTGCTCTCTGCTGTGCTCCCTGTGGATGTAATTGTACTGTACCCGGCCGGCCTCTCTGTCTCGATCTCATTTCTGATTTCTCTTCCCACCCATAGCCGCTGGTCTATGCTTTGTCGTACTGTAGTGGAGGAGGAGGGCCATTATGATCATATATGCCACTCATCAGATAAAAAGGCCTTGATTGATCATCGGGGGCGCGGCACGGACATCCACGCACATTCTTCCACACGAATGGCATTAAATGGAGTCTCCAAAAACAAAAAAGGAATGACATTAAATGGATGCTTATTAATTGCTGATCACCCGCAAAAACAAAATGCGTGTAATTTACAAGCGGTTACTTGGGTGCTTTGAGGCGATTTTTCATAATAACGAATGTGAGTGGCAATATTGGGGCAAATAAGGAATTGCCTCATATTTTGGTTTTTTTAAACGAACCATAGAAAAACCGCCTGTTATTTAAAAAGGAGGAGTTTCCATGTGGGTTAAAGCTGCACAAGCAAATATGAAGGGAAAAAACACAACAAAAAAGAGGAATTGCCCAAATTTAATTAAGAAGACTAGGTATTTGGAGGTATCTTTGATTCTTTTTTGTTTTATAGTGACAAAGGTGGGCGTGTAGAAACGTTTTAGATCCATGGCTACTGTTGTCAATTGTAAATGGGCTCATTAAGTCTATGGTTGGACGTTTTTCTTTATTTTGTGGGATTTTTTAGAATTTTTTCCTAGCACGTCAATTGAGAATCAATGTGAAGGATACCGTAGAAACCATTGCTCTATTTATGATCGGATGAGTGGATGACCGAAGTGTGTAGTACTGTGGTCGGGTTACTCTTGTATCCAACGGAACCCCAGTATTCTTGGTGCATGTGGCACTCTGCATTCTGTTTGCCAAGCATATATAAGTGGACTGTGTGGAGGCAAAGAGTTAGTGGAAGGCCAGGGGGGCTCCATAACTCATAAATGAGAAAAGGGATCCGAGTGCTACAGCAAAAGAGGGAGACCCACCGGCTATAATTCCCTGTGATGAGGAGAGGAGCCATTTGGGGAAGCTTGCATGATGATGAGAATGGACAATGGAGCATGCAGTGGCCTCATAGCTAGGGTACTCTACCTTGCATGCATGCATCTCCATGGCCCACCCTAATAATAATGCAACTCTTTTTTCTCTCTTTTTCTCTCAGATCAGTCTCAGTGGCATTGCCCTAGTGATATTAGATCAGAGCATCCAATCCGCTCCTGCTCTTTTTCTCTCAGGTAGGGAAATTAACCCTTTTGATCTCCCCAGATCTCTGCTCCTTCCAAAAAATGGTGCTCTGTGTTTTTTGCATGGAGTGGAGGGTAGACCTGATTGAGGTAGAGCTAAAGCATGGCATGATGGCTGTGGGGATGGATGCCACTTACCCAACATACATATATATATATATATATATACAGACATCAAAAGGATCAATATAATGCAAAACTTGATAGTTCATTATAAGGAGGAAAACCTGGATGGGCACCATAAAATTGGATTTAATTTAATCCATCACCCCCAACACACGCAGAGAAGACAAAAAACCTTCGAAGTTGTAAATATTCCTAAATAAACCTATGCAACCAGATTAGGCTTGTAGACTGGTAAATGCACTCAAATAAGTTGGAGGACCTGCCTGCGGTTGAAAAGCTCACTGTTCAGCTTGTCTGTGATCGGTTGCGAGTTGGAGGACCTGCCTGCGGCTGAAAAGCTCAAAAGGAGATGCATAGACGTCTCTCGCAGCTCGGGCCCCTCTAGGCACCGTGGAAATCGTAGCTTCGGTGACGAAAGGCCAAATTCGTCGTAAAGGAAGTTTTGTGATGAATTAGTGACGAATTTCAGTCCGTAAAAAACCGAGCGTCAAGTTTGTACTTACGTGACGAACTGACAAAAAACGTCACAGAACTGGTTTTTTTCGTGATGAAAAAACTTTCATCGCAGAACCATTTTTCGTTCTATGACGTGTCGCAAAAACGTCACTGAACTTCTGGATCCAGGTGTCCCCGTCCACGCTGGCAGGTGACGTGGTGCCGTCCACGCTGGCACATGACATGATCCGGACACGCTGGTACGTGATGTGGCTTTGTCCACGCTGGCAGGTGAAGTGTCGGCCAGCACGTGCGCAAAGAGGACACGTGTCATTATTCTATTCACCCATGTATCGCACACTCGTATGGACACGTGTCGTCTTTTCATCAGTCCATGTGTCATTTTCTTACACGTCCATGTGTCTTTTTCCCATTTGGCCACATGTCATTTTCCAGTTTGTCCATGTATCATTTTCCAGTTTGCCCAAGTGTCCTTTCCCGAGTTGTCCACGTGTCATTTTTCTATTGATCCACATGTCTTTTTTTCTATGGTTCCACGTGTCAATTCCTTAGTGTTCCACGTGTCATTTTGTAATTGGTCCACGTGTCATTTCCGACTGCTCTGTGTGTCTTTTTCTTATTAGTCCACGTGTCAATTTCTAACCGGTCCACGTTTCCATTTCTATTTATGACATGTTCTTTTCTTATTGATCCATGTGTTAGTTTCCCATTAGTACACGTGTCAGTTTCTTATTGGACCACGTTATTTTTGGATGTTACACGTGCCTATATCATGCATGTCCACATTTATATAGATACATATCATCATATAACACCAAATGATACAACATAATTCACAGAAAGTTCACCATAATTAAGTTACAACCAGTTCATGACACCACCATTAGTTAACTGACAGTTTAGAGCCACATAAATTCGTAACACAAGCATCGGAGGTCACGACGGAATGCTAAGTAAAGCTGACAACAGCTCCACACACATAGGATCAGGGCTGAGAAGAGGTACAAAGGGGTGTTCAGGTTCAAGATCTTCATAAGGATGACATTGCTCTCATCCTGTTGCTTCTTGAGCTCCTCGTACTGTTTTTGAGTTCTTTTTTGAGTTCTTGCCAGCGCTCCTCTGCTATTTCAGTCTTCTTCTTTAGTTCTTCCACTTGTTGATGGAGAACAGCTGAACCTTGTCTTTCAGAAGCAAGTTCTTACCAAAGTGCTTCTTCACCAGCTGATTGAGACTTGGAGGATCTAGTGGGTATACCGCTTCACGTGTGCTAAGTTTACGCGGGAGGTAATTTCAGTTGAAGTAGTAGTGTGTCAGTGTGTCGTTGCAGTAGGATGGCACTGCATGCTACCTGTTTGAGATGTGGAACTCGTGTTTAATTGTTTGTTTTCATAATCTAGTCATCATAATTTGGAGCCAATTTGTTCTTTGTTTAATTGTTTGTTTTCAGTGTTTAATTTGCTCTATATGTTGTTTCCGTGTCTGCACTACAGCGTGCGTCATTCGATTACTCCGGCGATGGCGTCGTCATCGGAGACCGAATAACACCGCGACAGCGCGTGCCACCTGCGGGCCGCCACTGCAGTGGCTAGAGTGGTCCGAATCGCTAGAGTACCCCGCAAATTAGATGGCTAGGGATTTGTGGAGACAAAGGGGAGGAATTGAAGGCGATCGAGGGTTTTCTTGTGAGGATGGTAAGGGTTTTCTCACGTTCGGCCTCCAGCAATTATACTTCGATTATATTTAGAATCAATTCCAAGTTACTAATTTTGCATAACTGCAACAATAATCTCATTATTCCTAGGAAAAACTAGGACAAGGAATACCAAATACCTTTGCAACATCAACAGAAAATCATTAGTGCTGGATCGGACCTCGTCAACCAAAATCAACAGAAAAGCAACCAGTCCTCGACCTCAACAAGCAAAAGGTACACTAATCTGGTGAATTAGTTTCGATACATATGTCCAATTTGACCGAAGAACACATTGCATTCGGCACGAATCCTACATTCCTCACTACATTCGCGCGACATGGAGCGCGAGGGGGTGTCACTCGAGGGCTTGTGCGCCGGCATGGATGGAGCTGTGGTGCGTGGATGGCAGCGAGCCAAAGCGATGGAGAGGTGGAGCGGCGCGACGTACGGTGATCGAATGCGGGCGGTGGAGGGGGCCAAGCGGGGGCTACAATAGGAGTTCTTGAAAACCCTTCTTTTGGGAAATGGTGAGGAAAACGAGAGGAGGAGTTCTTGAAATCCCCTCTGCGAACTGGAGTTGGAACTGGCGACGATGACGAGGAGGAGTTCTTGAAACCCCTCTTGGAACTACCGCCGACCGCCAGCCTCTCCACTCACGGTTAAGGCGGCACTGCATCTCAGTGAGCGTGCGCGGGAACAGGAACCGTTGCATCCCCGTGTGAGTATTTTGCTAAAAAAGAATGCGAGTGTGTAGATAGTCGAAAAAACTTGACTAGCGCAGTGGTTGATAGCATCTACCGCACCGCCTTTGGCCCGTGTTCGAACCCGTGCGGCAGCAAAATTTTTGCTCACTTTTTAGAGCTCGTTCAGCAGACCTGTTATTCAATATGGGCATGCTTCTCTTCCTGGGCCAGATCGAGTAGATCCTGGTGGCTCACTCAAACCTGGACTAACTCCATAGCAATTTCATCTCGGGTCTGACTTTGAAATAGGCCGAGGCCTTATTATCTGCGGGCTCCATCATCACACGTGGCCACGATGTGGACATGTTGGACCGGGCAAGCAGGCTCCATATCTACACGTGGCTCGTCGGGCCCCACCTAACGGGACCAGCATTTACACGTGGTAGCCATGTCAGCCTGTTGGCCCACACCCGTACACGTGGATGGCTGGGTCCCACCTCTCCAGTGGATCCCGCACTGACATATTTGACCCACACCCCTTGTTGACATCAAAACGACTGATCTGTTGTTTCTATTGCCGGCGAATTTATCGGCTCAGAGTGGGATCAAGGCATCAAGCCGATGGGGTTCTTTATATTTCAAGAGGAGTCGATGTGGCTTTGAATATTGCAATCAGACATTATTGGCTCTAAAGGCAATCGTCGGACTTCTATAATTAGTTTCGGAACATGAAGCCTTCATACTCCGAAACTACGGGGCCTGTGTTGACACCGAATTATCGGACTTCTATAGTTAGTTTCGGAATATGAATTCCTTCATACTTCGAAACTGGGGAGCCTGTGTTAACACCAAAATTTGGAAATATGCTCTGAAAGGAAGGAATCGGCCGATGATGCAAAAAAATGACGAAATCTTCTAAATAAGGCTATTTGCGAGCTGGCCGTAGAAATCAGGAACGTGTGCATGAAGAAAGAGAAAGCAAGAAAGCTAGAAGATTAAAAGAAGGAAATCAACGCACATATGTACACATCAATAGTTCCAACAGTTCGGCATCCAAGGGAAGCGCAGGTACGGGAGGTTGTTTTATAGAATAAAATATTCTGGAGATAGAGTTGGTTAGGGATAAGCTTGATTAGAGATAGAGTTGGGTTAGTTAGAGATAGAGTTTTGATTAGAAAATATTGTGTACGTGACTTGTCTTGTACGTGATTAAATGCCAATTATATAACATCAAATGCCATCCGCCTATAAATATAAAGGGTCCTGGCCATTGTAATTTTTAATCACACGATCAATATACAACACATTTATCTTTTATTTACCCTTTTGGCTTCACGCCATTGCATTAGGAGTAGGAGTAATGTAGCTTCTCGACGAGTTCCTTCTAGCAAGCTGGGCTGCATCAACCACGATCTCTAGCAAGCTGCAAGTCCCCATCATCAGGTGTACTAGACTTGAACTTCTGGGCGCATCACTGTCGTTGGATCTGGTTTCATCTACCAGTTATCGAGTATCTTGGATCTTTGACTTACGGCGCACCGCTTTTGTCTCGATCAATGGTATTCACAAGTTATCCCGCAAGTTTGCATCGGCTGATATTTATTTGTTCTATCATCTTGCCGTTTATGACACATCAATTGTTATGAATTCTGTTGGAATAGACGATAGATCTATTTTCAATAGCCTGTTGTATCTTAATCTTGGTTGCCCCTCGAGTGCCGTTGGAATTGAGTTTCATTATGATTGGATTCATCGATTGGCGGGGTTTAAATTGACATCCTGCTGAGTGTTTCTAGGCTGCAACTACCGGGCACATAGCTGTGGTTTCACCTAAAAATATTGGTAGTGACGTTGGTTTGAATCTCATTGGCTTGTGGCTCTGGCTATGGTGGAGCAAGAACTCGACAGCGCTCTGTTTCCTATCGGCTCTCCAGCCGATGGTTATCGCCAATTGTGTTGAATCGGCTGGATAGCCAATGAGCTACTCACGCTCACCAAGAAGGATTATCTCCACCTTGTCAGTTGAATGGTTAAACTGACTGGCACGCTCGCGCACACCATGCGCGTCGATTTGGATTCTGCACTAGAGTTAAGCATATCTCCCAAGTCCTCATATGATGATGCAGGATCCACCACCGCTAGGATTTTGCGTCAACACCCCTAACACGTGGACAGTTGGGTCCCAATCACCACACGTGGCTGCCAGGTAGACATGTTGGATCAGTCAACCAAGACCTACAGTTACACGTGTTAGCATGTCGGCCTGTTGGGCCCGCACTCGTACACGTGGATAACCGGGTGCACCTCTCTAGTGGACCCCGCGTTAACATATTTGACCCACGATCCTCACACGTGGATCGACAGGTCCTCGTCGTTACACATGGCAGCCATGTAGACACGCTGGATCCTCTGGCATCACAAGTGGACCTATGGGTCCCAACGCTACATGTGGCCCACCGGTTCTATGACAAGTTGCTGGCGTCACTGATACGAGATGTTGATGGCGCACCGTTTTGTGATGATATGAGATGCTGTTCTATGACACGTGTTTTTTTTTGTCATAATTCCATAGCGGTCGAGGGCTTCCGCCAATGATCTATGATGAACTTAAGATTTTCATCATAGATGTGGCATATTCAATGACGAAACGTCACACGCAAAATATTATGGAAGCTATATGGAAGCTACTATTTCTAGTAGCGAGGGCTGCACCTGCAGTTTAGGGGGGTGAAGACGAAAGAGAAGGACAAAGGAGAAGAGAGGTTGGCCCAAGGCACGGAGCACAAAGCTAGAGGAGTAGCTAGGTCATGTAGAATTGCATCATGTCACCCTGGAGCTAGGCTATGGCTTGTGTCTGCAGTTGGCCATGGTTGGAAATGACTGTTGCGGCCCATTCAATGAAGGAAGCTAAGGGTTGGGACATGACCGTTGCTAGGCTATGTTTTCTTTTTTGGGGGTTAATTATATTAATGCTGAAAGACACAATACATTCCTTTTTACAGAAAAAAAATATTTCTAAAAATAAAAGCATTACAAAGAAAGGCCATCTAGTTAGGATCTCTTCTTCGAGTATCGGCTTGTTTGTGGAGCTTCTTGGCAACTTCCGCGAAGTAAGAAGCTCAAAAAAGCTAATTAAGTTTGTATGGAAAGTTTTTCGTAACTTCCTGAACCAGAAAGCTAAACATATTTTTGAAAATTATTGTTGACTTTTCATGAAAAAAACCAATCTTAAAAAACTGCAGTCAAACAAATAAACTTCGTATCTCCGTAGGACTCAACATAGTTTTGGTTGCTATGTGCACAGGTCGGTTGCATTTTTTATTTTGCTGCACATTGCGGTAGTGCAGTGGACCGTGGACTTTGCATGCATATGACAGGTGACAGGTGACAGGTGAGGCTCGCCAATCGCCAGCGCGCGCTCGATCGCGCACGCACGTCCAGTTTACTCGCAGCGCAGGCGCAGCAGGCAGCAGGCACAGGCAGGGAGGGGTGGCTCCTCCTAAATTTCTGTGCGGAAGCCTACCCTACCTACCTGAAACAATACAAGTCGAGAGCAGTGGATGGCCTGGTTGTGTTGGCGTATGCTAGCATGCAGCTCGAGCGCGCCAGTGCCTGCATTGATGCCGATCCTGATGCAGCACCACCGAAAAGGCGCGCACGCGCCCTGCAACAGCCAGGCAAGAGCCAGGCCGCAGGCGTACGTTTCGTATGCAGAGATAGATAATCATCTACTACTAGTCTGCTACTAGTACGTGTACATGCACTCGCAAATATACGTGCATGCGTCGAGTATTCCGAGTCCCTGATCGACGGTCGGGCCCTCCGGCCGGAAAGCTACCGCTAGCTAGCTAGCTAGGCGCCTAGGCAGCAGCGCCAGCATGCAAGGCGGCCGGGCCGGCAAGAAGGATGGATCGAGGCATGCAGGGGATGCCGGCCGCTAGACTGCTGGAGCTAGAAGAGGTAGATGACGAGCGGTTGGTTATTGGCTAGGGACTCGGAGCTAGAGACACGCCGCCGATCGATCGCCAGCAGTAGATGCAATGCAAAGTGCCTGGCACGGCGGCATGGGCTCGTGGATGGAGGGATCTGCAGGGCAGGTAGGAGCTAGCTGGTCGATCCGATGAGCAATCATGCGCCCGGCCGGCGCCCCCGCTGCATGCGTCTCCAGCTGCTCTTGCTGTAGGCTGGTCCTCCCGGAGCTGATCGAGCAAGATGCATGCCTCAATTACGGCTACCTCGGCAGCCAGCGCCCTGTTCACAGGCGTGGATTGTGACAGTTGTTGAAGCTGTTGCGCATATGCAGTCCGATCTCAGGCCGGTATACTATGCAGCGCCAGCGCCACATAAAGACTGATGGATCGTGCATCACCTGCACATCAGTATGTAGGAGCGTTGGAATAGGATATGGGTTTACAGACTATGGACAATGTTGACAGGACTACTTGTTGCAGCACGGCTAATTACTACAATGGATGGAGAAGCTAGAGCCGGTGAAGAAAAAAAAAAGATTCACGGGCTTCCGGTCCATTTTTAGAGATGAAAGAGAGCCAAGAGCTAAAAAATGAAGGTGCATATCTCTGGTGGCTTAAAATGCCCTGGTACAACGTACAAGGTAGAGGCGGGCCCTTGTAAAAAAAAGGGAAATGATATTCACGTCCACGTTGTTATTGGTCAATACTCGATCTGTGCCGGCCAGCTCTCTCTACCTGGTGCACTCTGTGAATTCAGTGTGGGCAATAATTTGGAGAGAGGAAGGGCCGAGGCTCCTTGTTCCTTCCTGTCTTTACCGAGGCAGGGCACAGAGAGCAAGAGCAGGGGTGCAGGGTGCTCAAGCTCAGCTGCTCTCATGCTCTCGCGTCTCTGTAGCCTGTAGGAGTACGTACTAACTACACACGGCCGTATGTAAACGATTGCCCAGCAGCTAGTAGCCGATGCATCGCGTAAATGGCGCCATGGATGATCATGTCGATGGCGGATGGACATGGATCGTTCGGGTCGGAGCACACACCTCTGTCTCTCTCTCTCTCTCTCTCTCTCTCCATCCCTCCCCGTTCGTCAGAGGAGAAACAACAGGAAGGAGGTCATCTGGTCACGTCACATCACCACCAGCTACAGCCTAGCTACGGAGAGAGCCGGAGCCCAGAGAGAAGCTCGCTGAAAGTGAAGTGGGGAGGCAGAGCGGTCAATCCTGTTTTCAATTCAGCAGCCAGCCTCACTTGGTCCGGGCCCGGACCATCCATGCATGCACGCCCATCACCTGCAGCACAGCAGCAGCTCTCTCTCAGAGTCGAGTCAAACCCCACGCTACAAGCCTACAACAACAGCTCGTAGGCAGTTAACTTTGGCATGCATGAGAAAGAGAAACCCAAACAAAAGGGAAATTAATTATAAAAACCGCTCTCACTTAGATTTTGAGTTTATAAGTCATTCTATTGCAAATGCCGCTCTATATTTGATTTTGTTAAAAAAGAACCATCACAATGACCGCATTGATTAGCCGATACAAGTGGTTTAATCAATTTAGGGCATGTTTGGTTTGTGCCTTTAAAAGGTTATAGGCACGCCACAATTTTCGTTAGTATGTTTTTTGTTTCTCTTCCACAAGTGGATTGACACGATTTCTTAACTGCATACCCCACATGCCATAGACATATTCCGTTCCTAAGCTTTGCTGTATAGGTGTGGCTTCAATTTTATTGGCTACGTACTTGTTTTGGCAGACACAACTTGCTTAAAGTTAGTTGTGGCAAGTTAGGCACCAACCAAACAAGCTCTTGGAGCCACAAGTACAATACTTATCGAAGTTAGATACTACTCCATCCATACCAATAAAAATAAGTTATTATGAAATTCAAAATTTGGATAAAAAACATGTCGTTGTATCATATTTGCCATGTGCATGTGCATGCGACAGTAAATTAATGACAAATATGACTAATAAATAGGACAAATAATATTATTTTATCTCTTTTTAATATGTTCTTAAATTTTTAAAATATTTTTTTTGAATGGAGGAAGTATATACCTGAGGAAGTACATAGGTATAGGTATAGTTCTAATCCTTTTCGAAATTCCACCAAAAGAATCGCGGTGATCTTAAATGTTTTGGCAGCAAGTTTCGCTATGTGGAAGAAAAAACAAGGGAACGTAATGAATATTGCTCTTCAATTTGACTCAGACTTTTTTTGTTATAAATTGTCAAACTTGAGATAACAATTATTGTATTCTTTTTATAACAGAGGGAGAGGGAGTAGTATGGTAACAATTATTGTTATCACAAATAAATGCAAGACAGAACCAATCCAAACAAACATTCACATGCATGCCAAGTGTTGACTGGAACCCTGCTGGGAGTTTTGACCTGACACGCTCTCGATCGGGCGACAGTACATAGGACTGTATCTCCTCATGATTGAACAGAGCCACCCTCGTGTATCCTTGTCCGCTTCCCGTTGGATCCACACGAGTGAAGGAGCCACTGGCCAGCAGTGCTGGCACTACTGCTGACACTACTTGCAACTTATTTTGTGCATACCTCCTGTCACGCATGATGACGCACGTACGTCCGCCACTTCCATGGATGGAGAGCATGAACAGCTCCATCCTGTTCCTTGCATTGCATGGACGGACGACGCTCTCGACGACTAGCTGATGTGAGGCCGGCCGTCACGTGTGATCGATCGATGCTGACTGATGTGGTGGAACTCCACGTCCCGTCGATCGAGTCGTCCCGATTGAGGTCTTGTTTAGTTACCAAAATTTGGAGGTGACAAATTACTGTTACAGCACTGTAGTACACTGTAGCGTTTCGTTTGTATTTGTGAATTATTGTTCAAATATGGACTAATTAGGCTCAAAAGATTCGTCTCGCAAAGTACAACAAAATTGTACAATTAGTTTTTAATTTCGTCTACATTTAGTACTCCATGCATGTACCGCAAGTTTGATGTGATGGGGAATCTTCTTTTTGCATAGTGCCAAAGTTGGAAGTTGGAGCGAAGTAAACAGGCCTGAGGTGAAGGGCACTTCCAAAACAGACAAGTTGCTATACGGTGTCCACTTGCTAAATTTCTAACCTTCTTCAAGCTTCAGATGCACTGTATCGATCGATGGTTGTCCCAGAAAAATCCAGCGTCGTTAGTGGCGTACGTTGTAGGCATACGGGGACGAACTAACCCAGACGACGGCAGGAGATGACGAGGCTGGTGATGGTAGCATGACGGGCGAGTGAACGAAAAGAGGGAGGGGTTGGCAGGCACGGGAATAAATGCACCGTACCCATATAGGAACACGTACGATACAGCTGATGTCGAGTTGAGGTGACAGGTACGTTTTCATGTATAGTGCCACTAGTATAGTAAACAAAGAGGGAAAAATTCAGGTTGGGGCAAGAGATCTGATAGCTAAGGGTGCCACACGTGTGCCGGTAAGTAATTGCACGCATGCTGACGAGCATGGCCATGCTTAGTCTTGTTTTTACAAGTGTCCTCTCGTTGGATTACGCTAGCTGCCTAGTGGTTCTACGCCATTGTTGACGGGTCAAGACCCGATCGAGCGAGGCGGACCGGCCCCCCACCACTGCACCTGGACAGGGACAGCGATTCAGCGAAGAATGTTTCACTTTTCAGCTTGCAGGAATAGTATTCTCCGATCATCTCCCATCATAAGTCATCTGAGCATTGGACGGTAGAGAATAAAATAAGAATTTTGTACGTTATTTATTTAAAAATATTGGAGGCAACACATTAATTAATTAAAAATCCAAGTGAGTATATATATGTAAGTCGACGGCAACCGCAATGGACTTTGGATCATAATTCAACCATATGGCAAAGTGAACTATGCTTCGTTGGTTAGGTTTCTTATGATGGAAAATTGTCCAACTTTGACTTGGGCCTCCCGTGGTATTCCTTTACTCCTTAGGTTGGTCCCATGGACATTCCCCTCGGCATAAACATCGATTTTAATATCTCCATCAACCTCTCACCTCGTTCTCCAATATACCATAGTACAAGAAAATAAATGATACATATGACAATATGAGATATGATATGTGTTGATGACCCTTAAATACCAAATCTGACCGTCAATTCCCGCATAAAAGATGAGCATCAAACATAGTGGTAGGAGTTTATTATTAACTATTTTAATAAGTGTTAGTGAATATTTGTATGCAGGTGATTAATTATCAAAATAAAAGGAAACACACCTAAAAGGAGTAAGAAAACACACTCCCAACCAATCAAGTGTAAGCACACGGATTCATTGACCCACAAACAGGGGTAAACCGAATCAACTTCACGCCAATCACCATGTACCCACTTGAGGAGCCACCAGGAAGTGTACCAGACAAAAGGCGGTGCCCGGGGGTTGGCCAACCCCTGGTTCGGCTGACCTTCTAGTGGCTCCTCATTCCCATCAGCCTCCACCTGTCCACTCTCGACAGTTTCCCAATGGTGGTTCCAGCTGATTCCTCAAATATTCCCTCGCAGAATCGCCTCTAAGCACCTATATAAGAAGCTTTGAGCTACGTTTCAAGGCGAAGCGCTGCTACCTAGTTAGTGTTTATTAGAACAGGGAGAGAGTGAGCGTTAGTCTGGGGAAGTGTTAGGCCTGCTGGCACTCTTCCCTAAGGTTGTTCCTTGGCGGTTGCTTTTATCTTAGTAAGTATTCGTGATTCCCTATGGTGGTAAGTCTCTTGATTAAGTAAGTTATGTTCCTTAATTGCTTGCAGGTTCATCGCTCAGTACCTTAGTCTTACATCAGTGCAACCTTGAGATTAAGATAGTAATCAATAACATAGACGTGGTGTCTAGTAGGTTAGAGGTTACCTTTATTTTCCTTGTTCCCCATGGAATGCATAGGTAGGCGGCACGTGGTGATAGCTTTATCCGTCCTTCGTAATCCTCCACGTTCGGGTACAACGTAGAGCTATTGGCCGGAGTCTCCTTGCAGACCCAAGTCGGTGCTCGAAGTAAGCAGTTAACCACATAACCTATCTTAACCCAAGATCTTCTACCCATAGGAGTCATCTCTACCCTCGCCTACTTATCTTTTGTTGTCTTTGGATGTTCTAGACTCGAAGAGTAGTACACATACATTCCCCGTGGATTCGATACCCTAAATATCGAAGCTACAACGGTATCCATACGCTTACAAATTTATACGTGAACGTTATTTATACGAACAATATGGCCGTTACCATGAATTTTTCTCTCAATAAAACTAAACATAAAATATGATTTTATTTCCAATCCATGAAAACACCACATGCCCGCTTACGCTTTGGTTTCTAAGCCTAGGCAAAATTCAGCTCTAATACGTGGATGTATAAATTTCAGATGGTACCAATTATTTTGGTAACTAGCTATCATGCTTGAAATTTTTTTGAAACCCTATAATTTGATAAGGTCAAACCGTACTCATGAAATTACTAAATCAAAGAAATTCCTTTGCCCTATTGTTGTCAATCGATGAATTACTACACCGTCTGCGATTTTGCTCAACAGCCACATAAATCTCCAAGAGCACTGATGTACTAATTAAATGGATGCTTGACAGCCTTATTGGCACATGAATAGCCGATAGTATTTATTGCCGAACAATACTATCCATCAAAAGCACTGGTACTATTTTATTTCAGTGGAGACTGCAATAGCTCTTTCGTTTAAAATTTAAATGAATGGGAGTAGAGTGACAAATATGCACATGGAGCTAGCATTTGGAACGCTTGATGTAGCACTGGTCCGATCTTCCGAAAGGTAGTGATAAATTCGATATGTGGAGACTCGACGTTGACGATCCGGGCTTCTAATCAGACACGATTCGAATCCCTGCAACCGCTACACCACTGCTCCGTTGGTTATCAACCAAGCACAACTTGATTGACCTCGCCGAGAAAGCTTTCCCTGCAAGCGAATCGAAGGACACAAGCAAGAAAGTATAAACACGTAATCTGATATTGCAAATATGAATGAAGTAAAGAAGGGTTCAGGCTCTCAATTCGAAAGGACTAATCGACACAGTCGAGGAGAACAAGAATAGGGGCCCTAGATCACTATAAAAGGACTTGTCGCCACAGTTACAACGAATCAATCTTAGTTTCTCAAAGGAAAACTGGAACTAAACAAAATCCCCAGTTTCTAAGGCGGCAGCTACTGAGTTTATATCAAAAGGGGCGAACTAGGGTTGGAGGCGACCAGGAAGGGGGAGCCCACAACTTGGGCTTAAGGCCCGACACGATACAAGGCCAAGTTGGCCCAAAACTAGTGACGCAACACCTTGTCGTGGTCACACATAATGATCCACGAACCTTCTGGAGCTAGGACCAGAACCAAAACAACGGCAGCGGCATCCTCGATCCAACGCATGAAAGAATGCCTCGTTTCGATGTCGTATGAGGAAGATATGGCCGAAACCGTGCAGGGGTATCGGCTGAATCCGAAACGAATGCGACGACCGAGTTGGTGACGAATTGTAACTTGGGAAAGACCATAACTCGTGCGTGTCCAACATGACGATGTCCTCATCAGCACCAATTTTAGTATCATTTGTAGAAATCTAATGTGTAATCTAAAATTTGCTTAAGAACAGTCAGCAAAATGAGTGGTATCACAATAACATTATTTTTTTCCCATGACACCTTGTTTCCCGACCTATTCACAATGCTCTTAATATGTTGGCGAATTTCATATTACTTGCATTAGTGTCGAAATAAGATTTCTTTTGCATGTCTGCGGGAGAGTTGTTGGCTATGATTGTGGCCATGTAATTGATGTTTTGTGTTATCGGTTTGCAGGTTGGAAGGATGCAAGCTTAAATAGCATCTCAAGCTCCTGAAAGTTTAAGCTCATTGGTGAGCATTACTGAAATGGAGAAGAAAAGCATAAACTAGTAAATAGGTTTCTCTACTAACTTTAATGGGTTTGTCAAATTCCTAGGTTCTTGTGCCAGTTACTAAGAGAAGAAAGGCATCAACATAGTGGCTGCAAGTGAAGAGCATTTGGGAGCAAGACAATGTTCCAAGCATGTTGCAGTGATGTTTTCATTATCAACAGGTGTGGCACCCGGTCCAGTTTGGTTGGCCCAGTGTGGCCCATGAGCGCAGGTGCGTATGTTTAGTACCACCTTGCTAGTTGAGCAAGGGTGGAGCCAACTTATAAACCTTTGTCAACCAGCTATAGCACCTTCGGGTTAACCCTTTTACACGAAACGAGGACGAAAGTGTAAGCAGGGTGCTATGTGTATGCGTGCTCGTCCCTCGGAAGGGCTAGGCGGTGCGGCTTTGGAGGACGGGGTGTTACAACAGGGTAGCATTTTGGAAGCTGCAAAATTGAAGAAATCAACTCAAAGTTATTGCATTAAGGAAGCTGGATGTTTTTTGTGATTTTTTGGAACTGTTGTACATGCATCTACCAAATTGGGTTTGTTAGTGTTAAAGATTATATAAAGATCAACAAAATTAACTACGCTTTAGTCCCTATGAATGTCTGTTATGTAGTAATACTGTTACTGCATGAACTTGTGTTTCCTTCATTGGCTTGCGTGAGAAATGATGCGAAACTGAAGGAAACGATACTTACAGATCAATAAAACCAAATGTATATTAGTCCTATTGTATTACTGTGAAGGGTTGTGTCATATGGTAATGATGTTACTATTATGAGCTTGTTCCCTTCATTAGCTTGTTGTGTGAAAAATAATACAGGAATTTACGATCTTAACAAGTAAAAATATACGGTGCATAATGTACTACTTCCTGCCGTCCACGAGAAACTTGCATAGGCGACCGTAAACGAATGAGTTCAGGTGTGGCTCGGGCCGCGGGCGACAACTTTGTTGGCTTCTTGGCATGCGTGATGTGCAAGGGCTCAGCTCGGGCGGCTCGGCTCTAGGTATGCAGGTCGGCTCTGCTTGGCTCTCCAGGTCATACAGCTTAGTTTGCCAAAACAACGATTGGACTTGGTCAAATCCACACCACATAGGCAAAACCAGGTAGGAATCCCGCTTAAGGGCTAAATTAAGCTTGTGTCAATAGGATAGAGGAGTAAATTAAGTCAACATTTTGGTTAGGGTGTGGGATGGACAAAGTGAATATGTGAGGGGAGTAAAATGGACTTTTTCATTTTTCGTTAAGAGTATACATAGATAGTGGATGCCTGGTTGTTAGCACTAAAATTTTGTTTTGGCGTTGGTGCACTGGTACCCACTGATGCTCACATGAGTTTCATCCCTACAAGCAATAAAAATGCTCATGTTATTTGTTATATGTGAACATGACTAATATATTTGAATATGATTGCCATCTGAGTAGTATGCTCGTTATATTTAGAATTACATTATTTAATTTGTTTAAATATGGTATAAGCATGTCCCTTATACATCTAAAATCATATTAATGAAAACTTTACTTTCCTATAAATTCATGTGCTAGTGAGTAAAAATGTTTTGTCGCTATAGTTCATCACGAATGGGCTGATCCCTCATAGTTTTTGTTCATCTATTAACATGAAATAAAAACTAGATGATGATGGAGTGGTGATCGACATTGAGTCATCGACTTATGGTTGGAAGGAGCATGTAGACTATAGCATACGCCTATTTCCTTTTTTTTATCATCACGTATTGATGTTTGAATTCATGAATGATTATAAGAAATATTATCCATTTATTGCAGCAGGCCATTTATAAGATTAGTATTGGACTTGGTTAAGGCTAGGGATAGATATTACTGGGATTTAATTTGCAAGTTGTACGTGATAGTTGATAGATATTTTTAGTCAATCAAATACCTTTGTAGCTTCCATCTTGTTTTTTTTTAATTTTTAGCACCACTATTTCATCTAGAAAGCATGCATCCAGTAGTGAGAAAGGAAATAAAAGAGCAAATGAGTATTGAGCTGATAGAATCATAGAGAGGGTCTTTTTGCAATTTTTTAAGATACTACACGAACCTACAAAAATCCAGATAGGTTGGTAATTGTTGTTGTGGAGAAACAAACTACTCCGTTTTTTCAAGACATATTTCATTTGGTTACGCCAAAGGGCTTGTCTAATGGTTACTCTACTAATATTTTATTTATGTGATACAAATTATGCTCATAATTAAAAGAATCAAATACGAATCTAATGACATCAAACTTTGTTTCAAGAAAAGTATGCATTACTCAATAATGGTTGGTCAAATCTTTAACTTAAGAAATAAAATAAGCCTTGTGATTTTCAAACGGAACTGCTAATATTTTAATTTAGAAGGTCAGAGTACTACATAGGACAATATTGACATCAACACGGATGCAATAAAAATACGAGTGACCATGAGCACATATTTAATTCCTCTGGTAGTCTTGTGAAATAATCAGTGTTTGATATGGACATTAATTATGGTCCAAGATATTGAGTCCCTGTTTTTACTATGAAGTTATATATCAATTATTATGTCAATGTTTATATCAAGGGTTTTTGTTTTTAGTTTCATCCCCGGTCACTAGAGTATCATGACCTGTCTTGTTGCCGTCGCTCTCTGATGCTAACGTGCCTTTATGTAACTTACGCTAGCAAATACTTCAATAAATTACTGAAGCTGATGTGAGGAGTGTTAGTTATTTTCTTGCAATTTTTGAAAAGTATTTTGGTGCCATAAACATTCAAATAAGTTTCAAAAGTAGCCTAATTTGGTTAATTTTAGTTTTAATAAAAATATATATGTGCATGTGTGTTTTTAAGAAAAATTGTGTTAACCTTCATTTTTTTATAATTAGAATAAGTTACATGATTTTTGGAGATGATTTCGAGGTCATTCACCCAACTTAACTTACATAAATGATAGAAATATCAAATAAGGAACGGAAGCTAGCGCTTGATGTGGGAAAAGATCTTTGGAAAAAAATAATTGAGTTATGTTCTGATATGAAATAAGCAATTTTCTGGACGAAGAATGGTAGGAGCATGGATCGACCGACGGAACGCACCTAGCTAGCTTCCTTGCTTGGAAGTTGGAATAATGGTAACCCCGCTCTATACGAACTGTACTAATCATCCACCATTCCCACCTTGTTAGTAGCATGGTCCATGAGCAGCGTTGATAGTACCACCGCAACAGCATGGTGAATAGTAGTCTTTTGGTGAATTTTAATTTTAAAACTATAAAGGTACATGCTGTGTGCTATCTGGAAAAATTGGTTTTACCTTCATTTGTTTTATCATTGGAACAAGGTTCATGATTTTTAGAGATGATCTCGAGGTCATTTCACCCTACTTAACTTATAGAAGTGGCAGAAAAGTTAAATAAGGAATGGAAGTTAGGCCGTGTTTAGTTGGGGAATTTGGGAGGTGCAAAATTACTGTTACAGCACTGTAGCACACTGTAGCGTTTCGTTTGTATTTGTGAATTATTGTCCAAATATTGACTAATTAGACTCAAAAGATTCGTCTCGCAAAGTACAACAAAACTGTGCAATTAGTTTTTAATTTCATCTACATTTAGTACTCCATGCATGTACCGCAAGTTTGATGTGATGGGGAATCTTCTTTTTGCATAGTGTCAAAGTTGGGAGTTGGGAGTAACTAAACATGGCCTTAGAACTAATCAATTTGATGTCACATCATGGAGGGAAAAGTTGAGAAAATTGAGTTGTTTTCCGTATCAAATAAAATATTTTCTTGAGGAAGAATGCCAGGGGCGCATGCATCCACGGACAGAACGTTTATCTATATAGTAGCTTCCTTAATCCTTGGAGGTTGGATTAATGGTAACCCCGCTCTATACGAAGCATCCACCATTCCCACCCGGTTAGCAGCAGCATGGTCCATGAGCGGCGTTGACAGCACCACCGCAACAGCAGTCTCCAGTCTCCACACGCGCTCCTCAACAGCTATCGGCACGTGAATCTATAGCTGGCTTTAGTAGCCACGGATGATCGAAATGGTGGGCCAACGCAATCCCCATTCGGTCCCTCCAAGCTCTCTTGTAGCTCGGAGATCGATCGATCTGTCCAGTCCGACTCCGACTCCGACTCCGACCCTGCCGGCCGGCCACCGATCGGCGGCGAATCCAATCGCCGGCGAGGCCGGGACCGCCGCCCCGACCTGCCGGTGCAATGCAACCGAATAAATCCAGCGTGCCCGCGGCAGCAGGTTGCGCGGTGGCCGTCCATCCGCCCGTCCATCTCCCAGATTCGCATCGGAGCGCGACGCCTCGACGGCATGCATGCGCCGTGGAATCGTCAGCTCGAGCACGTACAGGGTATCTAGCCGCGTATACGTACGCGCACGTCCCTATCGGCGACAGCGAAAGGCTCGTCGGCGCACGTGTACGCGCGGCGTATAAAGGCTGACGTGGACGCGTACACCTACCGGATCTCCACGTACGTATACCTACTACTGTAGCACGTACGGTTGGGGAGCTGGCCGCAGCGTACGTACAGATACTTTTCGAGGACCGGCGGGCAGCTTTTTTTCAATAATATATTTAATTTAATTTTGGGGAAAAAAATTAAAAACATCGCCGGAACGGAAGAACGAAGGGTCCACTGGTGGGTTAGCTTGGGGGCGCACATCATCCGCCTCGCACACATCCACGTCGCGTTTTGGCGCAGTGTTACGTAGCAGCCAGGGTACAGTTGCCCCCTGCCGCTTGCCTTTTTGGATGGCGTACATCATTGTGCCGGAAAACGGAATCTCAGCTACTAACTCATTAGCCGTTTGCTCTAGATATATAATACAGTTATATGTATACATATATGTATTTATTATGGTTTCTCCAACCCGTTGAGGATCCAAAACGTGCCTGCTGTGCACGCCGACCTTATGAACCAATTAACTAAGTCGATGAGATGCCTCGGTACACTAAGGCTTGTTCGGTTGTTCAAAATTGAATCATGGAAAGGGGAATGAGTGAATCCGGTTGTGTCACTCGATTCTGGAGGGTTTCGTTCTGGAGGTCAAGACTTAAGCCATGGGGATTGATTCTGGATCGCTAAGAGGTCGGAATAACTAAAACGAGTTGGAATAGAATCAAGACCGGCTCTATTCTGGTTAGAATCAAGACCGACTCTATTCCGGTCCGAATCGAACGGTTATTTTATGTTAGGTCGGATTTTTAACCAGGTCAAATCAATCCGTGCGGAATAGATCTCGTTCCGACCGGTTCCGAGAGAACTGAACGAAGCCTAGATTTGCAAAGTCAAAGACTGGTTTCTAATTTGCAAAGTCTTTACCATTTTCTTAATTTGACATGAGAATGTTTTGTTGTTATCTTTCTAGACTTGGTGTGAGCCACCAGAACGACAAGTTAGACAGGTGTATTTGGATCACATCAAGCTTCTTTCAATTCGTCACCATGTCCGTTGGTAAGGTCAGTTTCAATGGAGTTTCATGAAAAGATTTATGGGCATTAAATTTTATACCACCTCAGCGATTTTGCTGACTTAGTAAGGTCATTTATGATTAGAGTTTTACCAGGTGTGAGATGAAAAGGTCATTTATGATTAGAGTTTTACCAGGTGTGAGATGAGTTTCATCACTATGACACTTCACTGGTATAGTTATCTAGTTCTTAATCTGGATACCTGTGCAATGAGATTGGACTAAACCAGGGACACGTATCGCATAACCAACACCCCACGCCCACGGCAGTTGAGGAATTGTGCTAACTCTCCTGTCATATGCTCATCAAAAATTAATATCGACAAGAAGTGGAGGGTCCATATGGCTCAGTACTTAATAAGTCCTCATGATTGTCGATGAATGCATGATGCCGAAGGTAGGTATTGATCTATTTAAGGGTTTAAGTAATCAATGGGAAAGTTGACTCGAGTATTTTTTTAAGTTAACACATGCACACAATACACGTATCACACACTCACATCTATAAACTTCGATAAGGAACTGAGCAGATATATCTTCAGGTTGACGAAGCCAGTACAAGTGCCTCATTGTCGATGGTTGTGTTACCAAATCACCGATAAAAATAGCCAAATTTAGTGAGACACGCATGATGTAAAACAAGAGGTTGATCCTTGATGGTTCCATCACTAGCTAGGTTGAGCTTATTCTAAGTTACAATTAACCATCCAAACAATACTCTCTTGACTCTATTATTTTTTTCACGCCTCCAATCCACATTCCTTATTTTTCCCTTCTCTGCTCACCTCCTCCGACTCTTACGACATCCACCCTCATGGCTCCATCCCTAACAAGATAGGGCTTGTCCACTAGGTTAAATTAGATATTTATTTTGAAGATTTTGGGGGATAGGATCTTGGATTTAGAGGAGAACGACGAAGATAAATGTTAGCCCAACGATGGAGGTGGTTGGTTGGCAGACGGCGAGCCATAAGAGGCACCACGGTCTAGGATGGTGGAGGATGGTTGGTAGTGAGTGTTAGGGCAGTCACAACTCACTTGTACAGGTTAGCGTGACGACAAACTTGGCAACGAAAGATGCCGGATATTGGAGCGGGAGGGGAGGTTAGGAGAAAGAGGAAAATGTGGTTAAGAAGAAATGCATTAACAGTTGGCTCAAAATCAGATGGATGAAAAACATTAGGAGAGAGGGATGAAAAAATCAGGGTGTGAAAGGACGAAAAATACGTTTAGTGTGGTACAACCAATCCCTTGGCTAAACTGGACATGCAACATTTTCTATCCAACATGGTTTTTGCAGACTGTATGGAAGGTAGAATAACTCCCTGTGTCATTTGGACGCTAGGGACAAGGTTCTCTCCATGATAAGCCTGGTCCATGACTGCCCTCAAAATTCTAGCGAGGGAGTAATGCGGAATATCAATCTCATTCTCCTTTATGGAAATAAGACATATAATTCATTTAAGGTTTAGGTTTTTATACATCTGGTAAAAAAAGTATAAAAAGTATATTTAGATGAGGTTTTTATACGGTAGATTTAGTTTTTTATACTATTTTTTGGTTCAATTTACTCCTACAACTATGTCAATTGGCCCAATTTACCCCTTAATAAGATTTGTTTTTTTCTCCACACACAAATGGAGTTTTAAGTTAAATTTTGTAGGATGGTCGTAAACATCATAACATACGTTAGGAAAATATGTTATGAATTTTGTTGTCACTACTTTGATAGACTAGGGTATCTAATAATAAAATTAATCCTTGGTATATAATATATATAATTGTACAAAAAGTAATAATCTAAATTCACAATATACTTTTAAAATATATTTATAGTGTCCACTGTCACATTATTTCAAGGATAAATTGGACCATCTGATAGAATTGCGAGACTAAATTGAACAAAAAAAATAGCTTAGGAGGTTAGTGGGATTTTTCATAGAGTAACCTAGAGCTCTACACGATTAAGTAGTGTGAACATTCATGATTTATTAGGGCGAATGGAAGAACATTCCATTCATTTGAATGCTAATTACTGTTTGCAATGCAGATTTCCAGTAAAAATCTAGAAAAATAAGTCACGTGCACAAAGGGGACCTACAGGTCCCATTTCCTAGTATTTTTTTTTAAAAAAAACTATGGACCTTTTTTTCCTAACATTGGAAGTAGTCAACTAGAGTAGAGTTCTATCTTCCTCAAAAAAAAAAAAGAGTAGAGCTCTATCTAGTTAGGTTTGTGGAAATACCTTGAGCTTGCCCCCCTCTTTTTACAACCACGTAAATTAAATGAAGTAATCAATAATAAAGTGTTTTCGCTCTTGATGAAGAATGGATCAAAACGTACGGCATCAAACAAAAGGCCATCTAAATTTTTGCTTGCGCTCGTAGCTAGCGGGGACCAAAGCTAGCAAGCAAGTGCTTCCACATCATCCAACTGCATAATCTCAACACAGCCAATAAAACCCCTCGACGTGGCTTAACCGCCGGCGCTAGCTGCATAATCACGGGCGACCCAAGTCTAAGAAGAGGCGCGTGCTCTCTTCCGTTTTTGGCAGTATGTAAGCCGCAAGTCATGTCACCCTCGCAACGAAGCTGCGATGTGGGAGAAGCTCCTGTTTTCTCTGCTGAACGCTGCTTTGCAGAGGTACGATTCAGTAGGAAGGACATCACCTTCTCAAAGATCCTAGGCATTATCACAAATTGCCATGGGAAAAGGTACCACTCTCGGATGCAAGCTAGCTAGAAACCCTGTCCTGGATGCCTCTCTTCTAGCTTGCGAGTGACGTATCATTAACCATTCTTCATTAGAGCTAACACTTGGGACATTGAGTCCTAAGCAGAGAGCTTAAGTGGCAGCCGTGTGATTGAGCTGTACTGTGGCATGAGTGAGACACACCGGGAAAAATTAAGCGTTGTGGGCACTGCCATGGATGATTGGTATGCTAAATGCTTGGTTGGGGGTCATGCAAGCTTTTGCTGCTGGGCCACACGGCAACACGAGCTATGATGTGGTCCAGCCCAGTTGCGCGAGTGTTTATGCTTTTGATATTGCACTTGGTTTGTTCTCCGAATAATGATGTGTGCAATCTCATCACCTTTAAGTCTCCGCGACGCCTAGCTAGGAGAGACGTTTTGGATGTTGAAATTGCCACTGGAATTTCCAATTGGTAAATACATTTGTAGGCTACTACTTTTTAGATTTGAAATTGCTATTGCAATCTGCGGACCTCTGATTCATCGACTAAACTACATACATCATCGTAAATAAAAATTGGTAAAAATTTGTAGATTTGAAATTTCAGTTGCCATTGCGGACCACCGATGAATCGACTAAAACTACATATATTATCATAAACAAAAACCTTAATGCACTAGTTGATTACTTGATTCGCTGTAGGTTTAGCACCTACCATCTCAACTACACCGGATTTCCGTCGGACTTGGGTGGGTCCAGGAAGAAAATCCAATCAAACTAATTAATAGCCTTTTGGCTGACCGGAGCCGAGCATAACTCAGCTACTTAGATTCTTTCTAATGAACATGCGTAATGGATCCCAAGCCTTGACTTAGCATATGTACTCGTATTTATGGTTAATAATGCGGTCATGGTGAGGTGACGCTCATGCACATCGGACGTGGCAGCGGTGCTCCGGCGACGCCGTTGGCCCTACAGGTCGTACGCCGCTCTTCCACAAGAGCCCCCGGAAGAATGCGGTTTTGCGTTGGAAACGTCTGGGCTCGAATGCACCGTTCTTTTTGTCCACACGAGGGTCCAAAAGTAAATCCTGTTTTCTCTCTCCTGCCGGGTCGAAACTATATTTGCTCTCCTCTCTCTCTCTCTCTCTCTCTCTCTCTCTCTCTCTCTCTCTCCTAATATCTCCCTCTCCTCGGTCCTCGCTGCCCCGTGCCATGCTGCTACTGCTCCCTCCTCCCCTCTTCTAGTCTTCTTCCACCTCCTCCTCTAGCTACTTCCATCTCTCTCTCTCTCCTCTGTCTCTCCTCCCATCTCATCTCCTGTTGTAGCCCACACGAGTCGTCGCGTCTCCTCTCTCTATCGCGCGCGCGCGGGCGCGGGCACGAGACCTTCCTCCAACAAGGAGGGAGCTGAGGAGGCCGGGAGGAGGGGTGCACAGGAGGCGGCGCGCTAGGCCGGGCCGGGCCGGCCGGGCGGATGGCATGAGCCGGCGGCGGCCCGGATGGTCCCGGCTCGGAACCTGCAGCAGCTCCACCGCGACGCGCATGCCACGCCCTGCGCCGCCGCCGCAGCGGGCATCGGCGTGACCACGGCGCCGCCGAGCCACATGGCCCAGGAGCCCATCGACCAGCACCACCACGAGCCGTCCAAGCCGCCGCCGCTGCCGCCGCCGCAGGAGAGGCAGGCGGACCACCACCACGAGGCCCGCGCCAGGGGGGAGGCTCCCGAGCCGCTGGCGCTGCGGCCGCTCCAGACCGCCGGCAGCCACCACCAGGAGGCCGCGGGCACCAGCGGCAGCAGCAGCAGCGGCGGGAGCAGTAGCGGAAACGGCGGCGCCGGGGACTGGCTCCGGCTCGGCCTCGCCCCGTCGTCCCCCCGCGCCGGCGCCGGCGCCGGCGCCGCGGGCTCGCAGCTCGGCGCCTTCGCGGACCGCGCGGCGGGGCCGCCGCCGTTGCTGCTGTCGTCGCAGCCGCAGCCGCGGAGGACGGCGACGGCGGAGGCGTTGCCGGGCATGGGCGTGCCGCCGGGTTCCTTCCTTCGCCAGGCCGCGCCCGGCATTCCGCAGGCGTCGATAACCCTGCCCGTGCCGCGCGCCGGGCCGCCCTGGCTGCCGCCATGGAGCCCCGCGGCGGCGCCACCGCCGCCGCTGATCCCGTTCGGGCACCGCGCCTTCTACACGCCCGGCGCCGGCGCCTCCGGCCTCGACGCGATCAGGGTCGTCCTGCCGCCGTCCGCCGTCGCCGCGGCCGCCGGCGTCTGGTTCGCGCTCCAGGCCGCGCCCCACCAGTGAGTACACTACTGCTGCACGATGCGAGCATTTCATGTGTTCCTCTCTCCCTCTCCCTCTCTTTCTCTTTCTCTCTCTTGTCGGTTGCTTCAAACTAGGTGGATCCGAATAATCCCTGGAGAATGTGGCGCATTCTTCTGCATGCGGTTTCGAATCGGTTGTTAGGCCATGTTTAGTTACTCCCAACTCCCAACTTTGACACTATGCAAAAAGAAGATTCCCCATCACATCAAACTTGCGGTACATGCATGGAGTACTAAATGTAGATGAAATTAAAAACTAATTGCACAGTTTTGTTGTACTTTGCGAGACGAATCTTTTGAGCCTAATTAGTCAATATTTGGACAATAATTCACAAATACAAACGAAACGCTACAGTGTGCTACAGTGCTGTAACAGTAATTTGGCACCTCCCAAATTCCCTAACTAAACAAGGCCTTACTTTTGGTCGTTTTGAATTCATAAGGTTCTTTATCTCTTCCTTTCTCCCCGTCAAATTAAATTGGAATTTTGATTTCCTTTTGATTGATTCGTGCAGAGGGAGGGAGCCATTCTTGCCTCAGATTCCGAGGAGCTACCTACGGATCAAGTACTATTCCTCTCTGATCTCATCTACTTCTTTAATCTGACACTGATGCATCACCAATCAAACATGTCATCCTGCATTTGGATTCTTCTAATGCTTCGTCAATGCTCCTCCCATCCTCTATGCAACCACCACTACAATCTCCATGCATGCAGTAGTACAAAAATGCTGCACATCACATCTATTCCAGTAGAATACAAATGAATTTAGTTGTTGGAACATACAAATCTTTACGAATCTTCCTTCGGCTTGTTTTGGTCTTTTGTTAACCTGTGAATTAATGTTGTTGCAGGGACGGGAGGGTGACGGTGCGGCTGCTGATCAAGTACCTCGCCGGCAAGCTTGGGTTGGAGGACGAATCGGAGGTACGGTGTTCATCACAGCTCCAATCTCCTTCCTTGAAGCATCACTATTCGCCTTCTTCTTGCTTGTGCGTATGGTTTCCATGCATCTTTCTCCCCACTCTTTTTCGTTGGGTGCTTTTTTCTATATTTTATTCCCCTCCCCTTTTTTTTCCTCTTCACACTTAGCTCTCCCTCATCGATCGTGCATGTTTCCTTGCTTTCCCAACATCGGTGATGAAAGGAACTCGAGAGCTAGAAAAGGGACTCGTTGTACCATACAGATGTGGGACTACACACACACATGTTTATATATACGTATATATGCACCCATCTCGCTAGTGTTTTACATAATATATATGCTAAGTGTGTGTGTGTGTGTGTGGCGACATGGAAGAGAGTGAGTGAGGTCTTGTTCCTGTTGTAGGTGAGGGGTGTATGTCCTGGGGTGGCACATCACCCCCGGCCCTCTCCTCTCACCACCACCACCGCCACCACCACTTGACAAGAGAGTAGCTCTCTCTCTCTCTCTCTCTCGCCCATCCATCCATCCATCCATCCTAGAGAGAGAAAGTGAGGGGGTTAGATAGACGGTTAGTTATCACTGGCTAGTGATGGACCTTGGCCGCTTGCTGCTCCGTCCCTTCACCTGCATTTTCTGGGCGCACAGTACACACACAAAAGCACTCTTGAGCTGCAGCAGCAAGCATAGGAGGCTACTAGCTGCTTAGGCAAGAGCCTGAGCCCTCATGGACACGCCCTTTCTGTTCTTTCTTTTCCTATGCGCCCCCGTAGGCTCAGAAAATGGCCTGGGTTCCCATCATTGCAGCCCAAAGCCCTTTCTCCCTTCCTTTTCTTTCTTTTCAATGGCTTGCAGATCGAGCAATGGCAGCCGGAGACGGTGAGCGTGTAGAGTTAGAACATGCATGCGAGGGCAACAGAGCTACGACGACACGGGCTAGCGGCTGTGCTCATCATCTCATCGATCGATCTGTAAATATGTGTAGGGCGCATGAGTAGATTTGTACATGGACGTACAGTGCCTGTGTGGCTCTATCTGCAGGCCGGCGTGTGCAAAAGTGTGTATTGCGAGTGGTGGAGTAGTCGTGAGCGGGATAGATGGTGCCCTAGAAAGAGCCTCCTTCACCCACCATGCATCACTGAAAGCTATGCACCATCCTCACCTAGCGAGCTATACCTCTCACCGTATGGCAGGAAGCATCAAGTAGGGCTCTCGAGTGTCCTCTCTCTCTGCCCGTATATGGAGGGAGAGAGAGAGAGAGAGAGAGAGAGAGAGAGAGAGAGATGTTCTGTTCATGCACACATACTCTTTCTCTCTCTTACACACACCATTTCTTGCTGCTCCATCACTGGGGGATGGATCCTTTTCATAATGGCCTTGAGATCTTGCTTCCTTTTGCACTCGATAGGCCTAGCTTGCAAGCCTGCATATGCTCTCAGCAACCGCAATGATAGGCTTCTTTTTGTTCAGGACTACACACACGCATATACACGCTTGACGACGACCGGCCGTAGCTTTGTTTTCTTTTCGTCGACATTTTTCGCACTACCATATATAAATGTATATCTCACCTCTTCGCATTGCCTATTTATGTTTTGCCTGGCCATCTACTCTGATCAGTCTCATTTGCAAATTAAAGTAACATGAACATAATGGTCATGGAATCTCGTCCTGGTTTAAAACAGAAATACCACCAGATAGTGCAAGCTCTAGCTAATTCCTGCACGCACAGCACACTCACATAGCAGGTCATAGCTACACCCATGTAGAGATGCCATGCCAATGATGAAGGGCCAGCAGCTAACTTTTCAGGTGGCTAATGCACTTGCAATTCTGCATAAATCATAAATGAGATTCTTAGAAAATGGGTTCTGGTGGAGTAACCGTATAAGCAACAATCTATATATGAAAGATGCGTATGGATACACACATAAGTGGAGTGCAGGGCTATATACAAGAAGTGTGGACGTTAATCCATATGTGTCTAGGAATTGACGGGCTAACCGCGCGTCAGAAACTTAACTAGTATCCTATACTTGAGTGGCCAATATACTTTTGTTTAGATAATGGATGACAAAAGTTCAGTCTTTAACCTCCTCATAGGGGACGAATCGTAATAGCTATAAGCAGTATACGGCGTTGTGCAGGAGTTTACGGGAACAAAAGACAGCTTACTAACCAATCCTACAACTAAAATGCAACACAATAGCTTGAAGATGTTTAATGCTGTGTGAATTAAGGTAGCAATCAGTAAAGTCCCTGCATGTTGTAATACTAATTAATCGGATTGAAGCTCGTAACTGACTAGTCTTTCTTTTTTCTTTTCTAAGGAATTGCACTGATGATTAGTAGTAGCTCTCGATTGGTTACGTGTGTGTGTCGGTTGTCCAAGCGAAGTGACAGGAGGTTAAAATTTAGATCACGTGTCAACTCACCTCTCCAGAATGAACAAATTGAAGTGGGGTGTGACGTGGCACAGCTCATAAAAAATATATATTGTACGCTTGGCTCACAGTTTTTACAGAAGTTTCCGAATAAGCCCGAAACAAGGTGTTTATTACAGAAGTTTGAGCTAAGTTGATTATTAGTATTTTTGGTTTCCTAATCCTGCAAAATCCTCAAAGGATGAATATAATGCACTTTTAAACTGTACTTGTTCTTTCAGATACATTCAATTAATTGAATTAGTATTTATCCAGAGGATGTGCATCAGTACATATGAGAATTTCATAATAATACACAGAATGCAGCTAGACTACTGATGCCTAGAAATTTCGTGGTGTCTAGAGTGATCTCAGTAAGAAGAATTTTAGGCCGATTTATCGGACCTTATTAGGACAAAGACCTAGCAAAAGAGGGTCTTAGCGTCTTTGTTAATATTTATCAATCTCTATTTGCAAAATAGAATAATGCTTATAACTCCCATATCCTGTGCCATCATACTTTTCGTTTCAAATATCACCCACGATGAGTGAACAAATTTGCTACACATATATATGTAGCAATCAGCTGAGCATGCAGCTTTGTTGGAACAATGATTTTATTTTTAACTATCAGCTGCTCTTGAAAGGCTTGGCTAGCTTCACCGACGCCATGCAAAGACTAGTTTATTTTTTTCCTATAAAAAGATGCCATGCAAATAAACATTTCTAAGGTCAACTTTGTCTCTACCAACCAATTCTATATTATCTAGACTTTTTATCAACAATAATTGAGGAGGTTCTTTCCCTAAAAAAAGAGAGGTTGTTGGTTTTACTAGGTTGAAACATGTGTCAATCTTGAGTGGTGAAAGGCCTGCATGAGCAGCTAGGGATATGATGCATGCGGATTTAACAATGCACAAGAATATGGAATGTGACCATGCTTTAGTTATTAAGATAGTAATGAGGACTTAGTGGCAGGTCATAGCTAATCAAAAGATTCCATCTATTTATGCTTTTAATATAGTAGTGTACCGGACGGCTGCTCCACTTTCTATATGCTTATGGATTGTACTTTCTTCTTTGTCTCTACTAGCTTGATGCTCTTTTTTCCCTTAGTTGCTATCCTAGTCGTGAAATTAATGCAGCGAGCATCTAGCCGTCACTACAGACAACTCTGAGCCGGGGAAATTCGTGAGTGGTAGGACGTCACCACCGACTGACTATTTTTTGAATTGTGATGTTCGAATGAAATATGTATAATTCAAACAATACAAATATTAATTTCTAACATAAAAAGAAAAGGAGAATGAATTCGAGGCATCTCCCATGTCATATTAAAATTCCCCATCAGAAAAGAAAAGAACACCGAGATGAGAATTTGGTCGATGAATCTTACATTGCTCTTAGTTTAGTTACTTAGTTCTCGTTTTCATGCGGGGAGGTGGAGAGAGCACAAGTGAGCATGCAGGCCTCTGAAACGCCAGTAACCCCACTTCTCAAAACACCCCGAAGCTAGTCGTTGTTTTCTATACCCAATGAGTGCAATAAGCCTTTGTCAGTACTACTAATATGCTGTCATGCTATCGTAGAGCTTACCTCAGACCTCACTCTTGATTGTGAACCCAAACTGTGTCCGCGATGTAGATAGATCTAGATGCATGATGCAAAGATTTTCTTTCACATCATGCGACAAAGATCAGATAAGAGTAAGCTAGCTAGATAGATTAGGTTTATACACTGCTAGTAGCTGGGGTTTTGTGATGACAAATTAAATATAAGGACGTTTAGTAGTGCTGCACTTTGTGTGGAATGGTTAGACACGCTCATCTTAATTAGCTACGGCCAATGGAATGGATCCACAAGAGCAACCACTACTTTTATGCCCATATGATTGGTTTCCGAACGAGAATGTGCATGCATTGTTTGTGCGTGTGTGTGTGTAGAGAGAGAGAGAGAGAGAAAGTGGAAGAGAAAGAGAGAGAATCATGGCATGGCAAGTTGCATATGGTGAAGGGTGGCGAGAGGGCATCACGCAATAGAAGCAAAGGTAGGGAATAGAGACCGGTGAGCAAGAAAAGCCAAGAGGACCACACCACACACAGCCGGCTCTCACTCGCAATCCCTCGCATGGACACTGCATGATTCCCTCATGCATGGGCGCACGTACGTGTCGTCACGAACTGGCTCGCGATCGAGCCTGGACACGGACGTGTGACGTGTCCCCCTTCTTGATTTGCACCGGCTGGTCCATGCGAGCTAGCAGCAACCTGCTTGGAGGAGGGATTTATTGGTCGATTAAAATGAAGGAAGCGTTTGCATTACTAGGAGGCACTAGCTTTAGAGGTAGAGCACTTTGGAGCAAGGAGTTGTGGACAAGAGGGAAGCACTGAAGGGCTAGCTTCCTTTAGGACTACACGTACTCCAGTCTTCCCTTTGCCACTTTCTCTCTCATGCATGCTTTGAGTTGGGGACCATGCATATGCTCTCTTTGTCTTTGAGAGAGAGAGAGAGGAGAGAAGGAGAGAGAGAGAGAGGAGAGAGAGAGATTGAAGCACTCGGTGCACCTACCAATCGGGAATCAAGGGGAGATTAGCGAGAATTAAGTAACTTAACGCAACTGCAAATGAACACCTAATGTACACACAACTAATTGAGCTCACCGGAATCGCTATGCAGTGCACCGGCATTTATTGCGTGTGCTCGATCGCCTAATATAATAGTTAGGTGCAAAGTCTTGTGTGGGTATTGTTTAACAATGTGGAGGAGGACTAAGAAGCAGGTCGTTGGGATGGACGGAGTGTTAGTTGGAGGGTACTTGCTGGTGCCCTTCGCCTAGCTAGCTACTAATAGAAAATATTCCCTGGGGCAAGGCAACGGGTGGTGATTGATGGGTGCGTGCCCATGCATGCATGCAAAAGCATTGTTGCCACAGCCAAGTCTGGGCAAGCAAACGTGAACGGTGCACCAACGCTGCCTGCCTCTAAACTACTAGTGTATACAGTATACTCCATTCTGGTTGGTGGACTTTGCACATCATGACATCAATCCAATTTCCATGCAAGTAGTACACATGCACTCTTATTTGACGTTTTTTTTGGGTACCTTTGCTAGTCTTCTACCATTTTTTTTCACAATCTCTATCTTTGAATTTGGAATGCTTATTGCGAAATTGTCCTATGTGTTACCTCTGTTTTTAAATATATGACGTTTACAACATCTTATACATATACGAACTGATTAGCTTGTCCTAGACGTCGCGTATTTAAAAACTGGAGAGAGTATAACATACTAGCTTGGAAACTAAATACTCCAAATGCATCATATATATATATATGTATGTATATATATATGTATATGTATGTATATATATGTAGTAGCAGCAGTTCGTTAGTCACATTGGTGCATGTCGTAGGCGTGGCTGTGGTCTTTGGTGGAAAAGGGACGTTTGGACGTTCGGCCGGCCGTGACCAGATATCGCCACCGGATCGCAGGCCAATTAAATGTAGCCATGAGCCCATGACAGGTTATCCTCGTATAGGTTAGGGACGCTCCTGTAGGAAAATACACTCATCCAAAGGAATCAAGTGAGCCACCAAATTGGGGTACATAGTTTATGACACAATAGTTGTTGTAGGGATGTAATGCATCATCTTCTTGCATGTACTCAACACTCCTAATTATTGGAAGGAATCTGATGATATGATCATGCCCTCAAGAGCTGTTCACTTATATATGTGTGCATTCCGGCCGGTGGTCTTTATATAATTCCCCCTTGATTGCTAAAGTGTCCCCAGCACGATCTAAATACACCGTCGTCGCTTACATTTACGCACGATCGAGAACGATGATCGATGAGACGAAAGATTCGCGAATTTGTATTTTAATTTACTCGTATATATATTTATAATAGGTGCTCCTTTCTTTTTTGTTCTGGCGTGCTGCATGATTACGTTTTTATAACCCCCTCATCTTGGCCTTGCTTGATTGGTGGAGGGTTGCATTCCATGTAGAAAAACGCATCCCCACATGCATGATCATGTTAGACCTAGCTAGCACTATGGCTTAGTTAATACTATTTTGATTCTTTTGTCCTATAGCTAGTGTGAGCTTGCTTCACAATTAGGTCAGTCGCATCAGCGGGAATTTCATAGCGAGTTTCATCAACATTAATTTCTATGTAATTATTGTCTGAGCAACTTTGAAATTAACCTTTTACCTAATGATTCTTAGCTAGATAATTTTAGCTGTGAACTGACTAGCTTGATGCTGGTGAAAGTCAAAGTTCCGACGGTGGTTATTGCTTTTGCTTCTCTATACCCTGTTGTGGTAAATACATATAGGAACAACATTTGAATAAGATCGAGAATTAAGCCTTTAGTATTTAACCATCAACGGTGAATCCAAATGTAGAAATAATCTATATGCCTATAGGAGAATATGCATATCGCTTTGAAAGAGTGAAAAAAAAATCTTCTTGAAAGAAACACAGTGTATGTATAAGTTAGAAAGAGCACTACTGAACACACAAGAGTATGAAACTGTGGATAATTAGAATTTGCAGTTTCTTATAAGAGATTTGCACATATGTGCAAGAGATACAGTTTTGCGTCAGCATGCTATACCTTGTACATAGTTTAGTTTGTTTTAATGTTTTTAGGAGAAGATGTTGTTTGAATCATCTTTTGGGTAACTATGGTTATGCTGTTTGGGCACAAGTCGGTGGAAATGAATGTTAGCAATTTAGTGGAAGTATTCAAAATTTAATGAATTTTCATATGTTAGGACTTTGTTAGTTTGCATTTTCTTGTGTGTAAGGGAGTTTTTTTTTTTGCATTCATGCAAGATAATTTTTTTCATCACCAGCATGCTACAACCCTTGTGTGCATTTTTTTTAAACACCAATAAGTTGCTTGACTTATTTCATTTAATTTATTTCGAGGAATACCTTTAAAACTCATATGTGCTTGCTCCTTCTATTGTGCATGTTGCATAGATGTAAATCTAGATATTGCAGTAGAGTAAACAGTAGTAAAGAAAATATGCTTATAGCAAAGAATAAAATTTATTTGGTAAAAATCCTCTTTCTAGGGTGACTGATCTACAGAGGATTGTCTAGTTCTAGTAGCTATGTTGTACTTTTACATGCTGTTTAGCCAATGCATGTATATTGGACAACTAGATAGATCAACAATTAGGTGATGGATGTGCAATAACTATCACAATGCTAATTTTGTTCTGTAACACTTCATTGTCTATTCATAGTAGTACCACGGCGTTTTCAATTTGTACTTCTTTGGCGTGTATGAAAAACGTACAAGTGAACGATGCTTCCATTTTAGTAAACAATGCTTCCATTTTAGTACTACCCTAACAATGACAGACAGATGGTTAAGTGACAATGACGCTTTTATTACACAATATAAAAACAATCATTCCTTAATAAAATTGTTGTATAAAAGTATTTCCTTAATAATTACTTAGTACTATAAAGGTGAACATATATTAGAGCTGAATTTAAGGATTCTTACCTTAAGATACAATTGTTGTCGTATGCCAACATATGCATAGCTGAGAAACATCCTTCACTGAATGATTTCAGAAATATTTGTGTCAGCAAGTTTTTGGAATTATTACCTTCTTTCTAAGTATGGATTCCTATTGCATGCTTTTAAGGTGTAATTTGTCACATTGAGATGGAAAAGAGAGGGAGAGAGACAACATATATGAAACTGAATAACCACTTTCATATGGAGGAAGCAACTTAGCACTTGAATTGAATTGGTGATTGTGGAGGGGAAAGGTTAATGGGTTGGACTTCAACCTGTAAACATGTCACCAGAAAGGCCCACTGATGCATGCACATTCCAATCTAGTAGCATCTGCACTGCAAACTCATCTTACAGGAAAAAGTATTTTACTGCAAACTGATAGAAATTTGCCATATCCTTGGTTCTAATTGTCGGTTTAGTGTGCAATTATTAGGTCAAATAGCATCTATTTTATTTAGTGAGTATGCGTCACGAGGTCTATTTTAGGTTGCGCAGCATGATCTGCTGCCGACATCAGCAATGTCGGTGGCGCTGTTTACCTAAAATCAAAAAATTCAGAGTAGGGGCAGGCGTTGCTGTCATGCTATGGCATGTTAGGTAGGCAAGCATGGCCGTATAGAAAGGTAGAACACCTGCACATCACGGGTGTGGGCATTGCTTGCTAACCCATGCATGCTCCTGGACGATTTTGGGATGGAAGAATCAACCAACCAATCTATCAACATTAATCCTTTCCTGGACCATGCTTAGTCTGAATTTCTGTGTTGTTTATGGTAGGTGCTCAGTATGCCTAGCACTTGTTTTCAAGAAGCCAAACCATTGACTTGAACTTGGGGTGACTCTGGTTAATAAACTAATGAGGAACGTACATGGCCGGTTAAAAAGCATAATTAAAAGAGAGGAAAAACAGTCAGGCAAGAGGTCGTTCCAGTTGTGCATCTCAGATCTGTGCTTGGTAATTTGAATAACTTGTTTGGATTACTTGCTCTTGAGATCTGTGCTTCGCAATTGCAACTTTATTTGCAAGCACGTTTAGTTTGCTCCAATTTCTCCCGGATAAACCGTACATGTCGTAGTAGTAGGTTGAGCGGGCCACCGCGTGCCGGCCGGGGGACGGACCGGGAACGGTTTCTTCGGGGGCCTTCCCCGGGCGTCAGACATCGGTGTCGATCGGGCACCACCTCCTTTGTCTGGTCGTGCATCTTTTGTGTCTCGTAGCCTCGCAGAGAGAGCATCGCCCATAGCGCTTATGCTTCTTTTGTGCATGTGTGGGGTTGCTCCTAGGAGATAGAGGACCATCTGATCGACTGATCCAAATCACTGTCTCACTCTTTCCACGACTCATTATTGGTGCATCAGTGTGGTGTGGAGTCATATGCACATCTCATTTGAGTGTGTAAGGAAACTAGGAATGCTTTGATGCTATCTCTGTGCAAGATTATTTCAGTTTGTTTCCTTGCTTTCTTGGAAATGAATTTCAGTTTGTTTTCCGGATGACATCGCTGAACTGACGCAACATGCTTTGTGTCCGTCTGTGCAGGTGGAGATCACGTGCCGAGGGCGACCGCTCCCCGCGTTCCTGACCCTGCAGCATGTCCGAGACGGCATCTGGTGCCAGGGCGACGCCGCCGTCTCGCCGTCGGTGGTGGCGCCGGACATGCCAGCCGCCGCTAACCACGTCATGGTTTTGCAGTACGGCAGAAGACCGTAGTAGGCAGGCAGACAGACAGACCACCAACCGATGACAGTCACTCACGGAAAATGTAGATCCTGGCAATATTCTGCCCCTCCTAACCCATTGTCGGCACGGGCTGTTGCCAGGCCGGCAATAGGCGGCATGACGGACGACGACGAGCTCCCGACCGCCTGCGCGCCGCCGATGAATGATGATCTGCTGAAGAACCACAGGACATGTGCGAAGCTTTTTTCCCCCGCGGCGACGGGTCGGCGCGACAGCTCATCGGCGCACCGGAGGCTGTTTCTCTCCACACAAGTGCTGGAGAGAACATGACAGCTTGGAAGTTGCCTGACAAGAGAGCTGTGACGGCAAGGGAGTTCAGCCCACTGAAGAGTAGTGACTTCCAAGCCATTTTGGCCCTTTTTCACTTCACCTGATCTACTAATTAATCTCCAGAGTTGAGCCGTGACGTTTTTGTTAATCCCCCTGCTGCTGGCTTCTGTTCTTTGTTGTGGAAGCAGCACGTCGTCAGTTTAATTGTTCTCATTGCTAAAGGACCTGTCTCTCAGAGGGCAAACTAGACATCTCACTGAGAATTCATTGATTCATGACTTGACACCCCCCCCCCCCCCCCCCCCCAAGAAGATCTTTGTTCCCTTTGGTTGGTTATTAATTCAGTGGTTTGTGCCACAGCAATTCAGTTGTAGCACCTCTCATGTCTGCACAATTTGCCCTCCTTTTCTATTTATTGGAAAAAAATTCAGCAAGCAGTTGTAGACTTCTGATGAAAGTTGAAGACTTGGATGTCCTTCAGGGTCATTCTTTTCCTTCAGGTCTTCTAAGTTTACATCTCACGCACATACTTCTGTATATTGTCTGAAACAAAAACAAAATGAAGAAACAATCGATTTCTCGCCTTTCAGAAGAAACAAGTAACATCACGTTACAGTAACAAACAAGGTGAATCGATCGGATGGAAAGCCGCACATCAGACGTCAATGTGCCACCAAAATGCCATCCTCCCTGCAGAGGGCACTCTCGGGCGCCAGTAGCAGGTCACCGTCATCAGTCGGAGCTGAGCCAAGGGTGATGCTGAGGTGAGGTCAAGAGCTCCAAGCAACGGTACGCACAAGAGACGTCGACGCGTGCCAGGGCGCACCCACGTGTGCTCCGTCGTCATGCTGGGTTCGCATCCTTCCTGGACTTTGGAGAAAATTCAAAGAAAAGAGTAGAGAATGATTGTACACGCGAGATGGGAGACAGTCCAACGTACACTGCCACTTAGAAAGACGATGCAGATCAGTGCAGGGCAAAGCATAGATAAAACCTCCTCGGAGCTTCCACTGACTGAAGCAGCGTTAAGGGATGAAGTTAACAAATGTTAAGCGACCTGCACGCTCGTAACTCTTTTTTTTTCTAGGTGATGGAAGTACAACTACCTTAACTTTGACAGCAGCTCCTGAACAACCGTCATGTCTGAACTTTGAACCATCCCTCCGTCACCTGGACGAGACAGGATAATGATAACAAGGCGCTAGCTGCAGTAGTTGATGATGCGCTCTCTCTCTCTCTCTCTCCCTCCTCCCCCCCCCTTCGAGGTTTCTGAATTTGTGTTCTCTTATTCTCTGCTGTTCTGGTGCTCTGGCTAAATGTAGCACCTACTACTGCAGAAAGAGAGGACGGACACGTGGCGGCGCCAGTGCGGCGTCCGGTGAGCACCGACGGATCGGAGGCGGCGCTTAGAAGGATCCATGTCGTGACGAGGCGAGACGATGCAGAGGGCAGGGAGAATCCCCTGAAAACGAAGTGTACCTGCAAGTTCAGGCTTTCCGTGGCGGTCTCGACTCTCGATGCCGCCTCTGGATGCCGAGACGGAGAGCGACCTTGCTTCGCATCGTATCAGCCCAGGCAAGATTGACATCATCCAGTGGCGAGCGAAGTCATCCCTGAGCTTCCTGCTGTGATGCAACGGCAGGTTGTCGGTCGATTTTCTAGTGCTCTTTCAGTTCAGTCTTGTTAATGATGACCACGAAGCTGCAGGAACTGAATGCAGCTGCGAAATAGACATGCATCGAAAAAAGAAAAATAAAAGAATAGATTCATCAGCAAGTACACTACAGGAGTGGATGGATGATTGGAAGGTTCCTCGCACACTTTCAGAGCCCAAACTAATCGCCCACATGCTAAATGTGGCCTGCCATATTAGAAAGATGAAGTGCTACTAATTCGCCCGCTAATCAAGGCAGCAAACACAGTGTGAGGTGGAGTGTCAGGGACAGAGAAGGACCCTCCGTCGGCTCCCATGTTACTTGCTAACCAATCGGGCTGTCATCGTCCTCCTCCTCGTCGGCGGCTCATCATTGCTTCCAAGGCTGGAGAACCATGGCGGTGGGGAAGTGGGGGGAGCACTTGATGTGAAGGCACTACTAGATTGCCGTTTCAAGTGAGGTACTAGTACTACTGGCCATGCTTGACGAGACAGAACCACGCACTACAGATTCTTGTGAGTGACCACAGTCGATTGTAAAGCAAGAAACAACCATATATTCGCGGCAAGCGTGTTCGCAAGATCTCATAATCGCTATCACTTTCAGTTCATTGGATGATGAAAGAAACCACCTGAACAGCGGATGGTAAAGCAGGGAACAGGAGGCAGCGGGCCGGTAGCAGTCGCGAACGATGGCATGTGTCAGGAGACCTACGCCTCACCGGCCAGATCGATCAGTAGACCATCGACCTATGTGACTGCATTATGCAACCAATCATCAGCGCCGATGACTATGAGTAATCAAGAGCTGAAATGGACACATTGCGCAGGCTTGGCTCATCGAAGCTCTCTCTCTCCCCCGGATCTGCATGGGCCTAAAAAGAGGAAACGGGCCAACGTCGTGCAATTGGAGATCCGGCCCATTAGCCCACCTCGATGAAGCCCAAAGAGACGCCGAGCTGAGTTTAAAGTGGGCTTCCGAAGTGTCCGAAAGGCCCAAACCACCACTCACAGGAGGCGCAAGCAAGCCATGCTATATAAAAGCACGCGCAACGCGGCCTGCCAAAAACCCTAGCCCCGCCCGCCGCCGCCACTCCTCACCCTCTCCCAAACCCTACCCACACCCTCGCCGCCGCCGGTCGCAGCCATGCCGCCGAAGCTCGACCCGTCGCAGGTGGTGGAGGTCTTCGTCCGCGTGACGGGCGGCGAGGTCGGCGCGGCGTCGTCGCTGGCGCCCAAGATCGGCCCGCTCGGTCTCTCCCCGAAGAAGATCGGAGAGGACATCGCCAAGGAGACGGCCAAGGACTGGAAGGGCCTCCGCGTCACCGTCAAGCTCACCGTCCAGAACCGCCAGGCCAAGGTCTCCGTTGTGCCCTCCGCCGCCGCGCTCGTCATAAAGGCGCTCAAGGAACCGGAGAGGGACAGGAAGAAGGTCAAGAACATCAAGCACAGTGGTAACATCAGCCTCGACGACGTCATCGAGATCGCCAGGACCATGAGGTCTAGGTCCATGGCCAAGGAGTTGGCCGGCACTGTCAAGGAGATCCTCGGCACCTGCGTCAGCGTCGGATGCACCGTCGACGGCAAGGACCCCAAGGACCTGCAGCAGGAGATCGACGACGGCGAGGTCGAGATCCCCTCAGCTTGAAGGTGAAATTCCTCCTGGCATCTTTCTTCTTGTTACAGTACTACTGCGTGATTACTTGGATTGCTCTGCGGGATTGCTGAAGTTTAGATGACACTGCGGGTATTGCTAGAATTTAGGGAGACCAATGTTATTGTTACCGTGTTTCATTCTTTGGCTCTAGGATTCGTTTCTGCAAATGCAGGTTGCAGCCAAATGTTGATTGCGATGTGATTATTAACTCAAAACTGGAGACGCTACCAGACCTACCGTATTAGAATGGTTTTTTTAGTGATACTGATACACCAGACCTGCATTAGAATGGTTCAACTGATACACAGTTATCCATCTTTCATATCCTGTTAAGTATTGGTCTGATGAACATGTTCTTGCTAAATTGTTTGCTGGAGCCTGATCATGTTTGTTGTGTGGGAGGCCTGGCTTGTCATTCAGAGTGTGTTTGGTTGCTTGTATCATCTGGTTCATGTATGAAATGGTTCAAAATGATAGTGATTTGTTTGGTTGGGTGAATTGTACCAACTCATGCATGATGAAGCAACCCCACTTAGTATATTATTCTACTAACAGGAGTGAACCATATGGTACAAGCAAATTGGTTGAACCACACCATCCAAGATCATCCATACATGCATGATCAGTTAAATTGTGGAAACAATAAGTGATTTTTTGCCTTTCAGAAGAAACAAGTAACAGCACGTTACAGCAACAAACAGGGTGAATCGATCTGATGGAAAGCCGCACATCAGACGTCAATTGTTTCTTCATTTTTCTTTTGGTTTCAGCTTGATTACTCGGATTGCTCTGCGGGATTGCTGAAGTTTAGATGTGGGGATTGCTAGAATGTAGTGAGACCAATAGTTACCGTGTTAAATTCTTTGGCATGAAGATCCAAATGAAGATTGCAGCCAAATGTTGATTGCAATGTGATTATTAACTCAAAACTGGAGACTCTACCAGACCCGCAGTATTAGAATGGTTGTTTAGTGATACTGATACACCAGACCTGCTGCATTTAGAATGGTTTAGTGAAACTGGTACACAGTTATCTATCCTTCATATCCTGTTAAGTATTGGTCTGATGTACATGTTCTTGCTAAATTGTTTGCTGGAACCTGATCATGTTTGTTGTTTGGGAGGCCTGGCTTGTCATTCTCACTGTGTTTAGTTGCTTGTATCATTTGGTTCACGTATGAAATGGTTCAAAATAATAGTGATCCTTTTGTTTGGTTGGGTGAATTGTCCACGATGGCAACCAAACACACCCAATGTGCACATTTGGTCAGTCAAATTGTGGAATTAGATAGTGTTATTATGCTTCTATGTTCCTGATGATGGAGCACATATTATCCAATTCACCATAGTTTTTTTTGCTTGCTTCTCTACTTCTAGACATGATTTCAGTTTATATAAATCTTTAAATTATTTTGAATGTTTCCTGTTCAACAATAATGGATTCAGTGGAGTTCCTTGTCTTAGCTACTCTGTAGTGTTCTGTAGGCAATTCATTGTTGTTGCAGTGTTCTGTTATGAGTCCAAATGTGACCGATCTCCTGCAAAAAAAAAATGTGACCGATCATAACTACTTTGTAGTGCTGTTCTCGCGTTTTTAAAAGAAACTCGTTCCACATATGATGTACTTATATTTCATTTGTTCTGTATGCAGGCTAGACATTTCTATGGAGATAATCAGTGGTGCTGCTGAAGTGGTGCTTTGTTCTGCATGATGTTGATGTACCTCACTAAACAACGCGATTCCATCTATTTTTGTCTAGTTCTAGTAGTGTTGTCTTCTGAGAGACCTCAATGTTATTACTGGATCCTTTTCCAATTTTGGAAGTCTAGAATGGAGAGTTTCAATGCCTCTGCAATGGAATCCAAGCCTCGTTTAGGGCTTTTTGGACAGTAGTGGATTGAAGTGGAATGGGGGAGGGATTGGAGGGGAAATTAGTTCATTTTAGACTCAGGGCCAGTTTGGCAGGGCTCCGGCTCCGGCTCCGTGCGCTTACCGAAGCACGGAGGAGCCGGAGCCGCACCAAACGGTATTGACCGCGGAGCCATTTTTTGGTACATTTGGGAGGAGCCGGAGCCGTTTTAGGCCTGCATGGAGGAGCCCAAAAAAGTGGCTCCGCGGCTCCGGCTCCGGCTCCGCACGAGGAGCCCCTCGCGAGGAGCCCTGCCAAAGGAGCCCTCAATCCCCCTTTGTTTCACTCCAATCCTCTTCTATCCAAACAAGCTCTTAGTGGATGTTTTATGATCGTTCAATATATTTCAGTGGCAGCTCGCTAGAGCTCATACTGATGAGGTGAATCGGTTACTGCGTCCATTAGGGAATATGAAATGCAATTCGACCATTTGCTCAACGTATCCTCTGGACGCATGCACCACAAGACGTTCACATTGCCAAACACTGCTATTTGCTGGTCTCCTGGCAATTCGACCATTTGCTCAACGTATCCTCCGCAAGCATAGGCCTCCTGGCTCCTGCTGTGTCCAAAACTGAATGTTTTGAGCATCATACATGCATTGCATTGCATGTTACAATACAAAAGGACAGAAATAAATAGCTACTGTATTACACATCAGCATCGGTTCTTCCGTACACTAAAAAGCTGCTATTACAGCAGTAACAGCCTGCTAATTTCCTACAAGTAGCTGATCAACATGCTAATCAACACTACACTTTCAAACACTAGGATATGATGATTTCCTAGACGGCAATAACGAAGTTGATTAATCTGTAAAATTAAAATCACGAAACACCAAATGAAATATCAAATCTGTTAAAAAAAAATACTGAAATGCAAGTCCTGGAGCTTCAGAAGAACAAGCAGCTTCACACACGAGCCCAGCACATCCATTGATCCACACAACACCACATGCAAGCATCTCGCTGTCTGGGGTTAATTTCAATCAAAATTGGCTGTTGTTTAGCCTCTTCCTTCACTGAAATCAATCTTGGGCGTATATAAAAGAAATCAATCATGGGCATATATAAAAGAATGCAACCAAGAGAAGGTTACACACAACATTTCACTCCAAATTGTTTGCTGAGACACGTTTCCACATTTAGCATTCAACTTGCACTTAGTTAATGGCTTAACCTACTTCAAGATGAGGGGCGGCGGAAGCCTGCAGTACGTCGTGATCATCATCTACTCCCTCGTGGTGTTTCGAAGCGTACCCGGAGACACAGGCGCAGCATGAAGTCACCGTTGGTGTAGGATTGGACGGCGCCATTTTTAGGGCTCAGGGCGAGGCTTAATTAGGATTTGCATCGTTAGGGATAGGATAGGTGGGGTGAAAGAGGGGCCGGAAGAAGATGTGGTAGTGTCTTGTGGTTGCCACCAACCACAAATTAGGTATAGATGGCAACAACCAGGGCAGCCACAAGCCCACAACGCCATTAGCGACCCCAGCACAGCTGCAAGGGAGGAGGCATGGCTCGTGCGTAGAGACACTTCCCATGGCACTTTAAAAGATGTCCCATGTATCAAGGCATTGCTTGAGACATTTTAATGAAGCTATAAATAAATTAAACACATCTTTTTCAGACATTTTGTAAAATGCGAATACATATTTATATGTAGAGAACATCTTTAAGAAAATGTTAATTTGACCTAATTGCATAGAGACGTAATTTGGGTTATTGCTCCTTTTCTAAATTCTACCAACACGTATTGTTTTGATGTTTGAGACATGTAAAGAACTACTTGTAACAATCACAATAAACATATAAGGAATAAATGGTTTGAGGTTGAACTGGCTAGCAAGCAGAGAATATGCATTTATTTGCTGTTGCATGAGGTCTTAGTTCGAGGATCCACCATTACAAACTCATCATAATTTTGCAATATATTTCTAGTACTTTTGGTAAATAGAGATATAATATTGTGTCTTAATTTACTTGTTGTCGCAACATGGAACATAAAGATATTCAACTAAGTATCTTCATTCAAATAGATATTACTACTTACAATGGCACTTTTACATATGATGCTTCAGAAAATTTCTCTATGACTACCGTTGAGACAACTGTCATAAGTACTCATCTCTCCTCAATATATTCTGATAATAAACATACAATATTCATTTAGGTCATACTCAGCTACTTGATGTCAGAAGTGCTAATGCTACTACAAGCAACTCAACGTCAACGGATGAGAACAAGCTCCACGTAATATTTTGCATCGAGATGGTGTGCCCAGACAATGGTCCTGGCATATTTCATCCCCCATGGCTATTGCTGTCAGAAACCGCCCCAGCGTGTATGTTACAAGTCGCTTGAGGAGTGCCAGTCCAAATGCCCCATCTGCAACCCTCACTGCCTGCCGCAGTCTTCCCTTGAATCTGAGAGGGAAGACGATCGTTCATTCCAAGTAAAGATAAACGTCACTTTATTGAAGTAAAATAAAGCAATGATGCGTGAGATATTGGTTGGAATAACGTACCACATGCACGAGCTTAAAAGAAGAGTTGTGCGCAGACAGCATCACCTGCCATGAGCTAGGTTCAATTGTTAATTTCTCTTGCTGGGATAATTTCGATATTTCCCATGAGTTATATATTGAGTTTTCTATGAATTTTGATTTGTTTCCACGTCTTATGCATCTGCCATCAATCTTATTTATATCTCGATGAGCTCCTTTTCCCGTTGCAAATGCTTTGCGAGGATTAGAGCCTCCATGCAAATAAATTATAATCATTGCTGTTGATGTTGTTTAGTAATTACCCTTCTTTATTTGGCTATACCGTTGCTTGCTTGATTATTATCGTGCCGTAGGGTTGTTCTTAGTTATTGATATATAAGAAGTGCCATACATGATAATTTTGGCCTGCTATCTTAATTGTTAAAAACTGGGAGAGCTAACGTACTCTCTAGGTGCATAGCAAAAATCTATGAATATAATTTATAGCAAAATCTATGAATATCAAAAAAACCAAAATGACTAATAATTTAGGAGGGAACACAAGTTTGCATTCAAATTATTGTACTATGTTTACTCATGATTACAATTATTATGCCCTTCATAATACTTAGAATTAGGGCATGTATAACAGCTGCTGTCTATTTGATTTGCCATGTTAGACACAGACAGCTAAAAAGATAGCTTGTACAGTGAGCCATCTATTTAGCTGTCTGCAAGCTATTTAATTCATTCATTAAAATGGTGATCAAGTGTACACTTGATCTTTGTAGCCATTTTGGTGCTCAATTGGTAGAATGCATGATATTAAATTAAGTTACTTAAAGTCTTTGAAAAAATAGGTACTCCAAATACATGATATGATTTAGTAAAGTTGCAATACCATTACAATGTAGGTCTAACTTTGGTTTTGCCCATAACGTTGCCATATGTGCTCAACTAAATCCTTCTTGAGTTGCTTATGTGTAGAATGCTTATGTGTAGGAGCACGGATAGCGAGTTTCTATTAAGTACCTATGCGAAGCATGGGTTAGGATTATTATTCGTACTCACTTCTGGTGGTAGGAATATAGTTGCACTTGGGTTCTCATTTAAATCCAATGGAATTTTAACCAAGTTCTTTTCATCTTCAACTATCATATTATGGAGGATGACGCAAGCTTGCATTATGTTAACAACATCATCCCTCTTCCACATATGTGTTGGATGACGTACAATATCAAATCGGGATTGCAACACGCCGAACACACACTCAACATCCTTCCTTGTCCCTTCTTAATGTTGCGCATATAATTTGTGTTTCTCCATTTGAGTTGATGATATTATCTTCACAAAGGCTGCCCACTTGGGATATATTCCGTCAGCAAGATAGTACCCCGTGTCATATTACATCCCATTTATAACAAATTGTACTCTTGGAGCTTCTCCTTTTATCGCATCAATGAGTAGTGGTGACTTATTCAGCACATCGATATCATTATAGGCCACAGCGGTACAAAAAACGCATGCCATATGCGAAGGTCAGGTGATGCTACCGCTTCAAGGATTATAGTAGGAATTTTCTTGTCACCACAAGTAAACATGTCAGCCCAACCTTTTGGGCAATTCTTCCACGCCCAATGCATACAGTCAATGCTTCCTATCATGCCTGGGAAGCCACGAGCCTCATTTAGTTGCAGAATTTGTTCTAGTTCATCAATTCGCAGGTACTCTCCACCAAAACATTCAATCACTCCTTGAGCGAATTTCCCTAAGCACTCCAAAGACGTGCTTGCAGCAATTTTCAAAACCTCATCAAGTTGGTCAGCTGGCGTGCCATATCCTAGCATTCGAATGGCCACGGTACACTTTTGAAGAGGTGAGTGGCCATCTCTTCCAGTTGCATCCACTCTTCGGGTAAAAAAAAAGGATCCCAATCATTGAGAACTCCAACAATTCGAAGGATCAATGGCTTTGTCATCCGAAACCTTCTGTGGAACATCTCATCAGTGTAGATAGGATTTGCAGAAAAGTAGTTAGCAACAAGTTCATCATGACCAGCTTCTCAATGTCTAGGTATATACCTTTGAGGTCCACTTTGACACTGACGATGATTAGGCGGTTTAGAAGATGCTCCTTCAATTTTGGCCTTCAACTTGTCACCAATCTTCCTCCGAAATGATTCTAACTTTTCATCCTTGGCAAGGAAGTCATCAAGTGTGTAGATATTTGCTGGATCGATTTCTATTTCATCCTCGGCAAGGAAATCCTCGGTAGCCTCCTGATCTTCATGAGCAGGCGCCAGAACTTCCTACTCTTCCTGCGCAGCCTCCTGCTCTTCTAGCGCCTACGCAACTTCCTCCTCTTCATGTGCAACCAACTCACCGGTCGCCATTGAGCAAAAAAATGAAATAGAGATATATTTGGTTGAACAAATATAGAGGTCATCATGTATTTGTACATCTGCATACAGTCATCTTTAACGCATAGTAGTGGCTAGAATGCATGTAGTCATTTCAGTTCACACATGACTTCTGCCATTCACACAGGATACACACAATGCATTTCAGTTCACACATCACTTCTGCCATTCCCACTCCCATTCAGTTCACACATGACTTCTGCCATTCCCACAACCATTCAGTTCACCACAACATAGTTCAAATGACAAAAAAAAAGGTCCAACTCTAAATGCAAATAAGAAATAGAAATGAGATGAAAATAAGCATAGATCCAACTCTAAATGAGACTGTTTGTTGTCTTCTACATGGAAAACATGGGTCTTACCAATCCACATTTGATCATTATAACCACTAGTAAAAACCCTTTGAGCCTTCAACCAAGCACTATGGAAGAGGTCAGTCCACTTATTAACCTTATGCCAACGGTCCTTCGCTTGCTTTGCATTTCTTCTCCTATGATTTGGGGTAGTCTCATTGTAGGTGTTAGCAACATCATGCCAATACTGTTCATTCTTCCTATTAGCACCGATGCTTGAGTTAGTTGAATTGTACAGCCACGAGCTCATCTGTAAAATTATCAAGTTAAGAATGCTTTTCATTGTTCAACCTGCCTTTATCAAATAGAAATTAGCATGACAAATGCAATGAAAACTCACCACCCGGGCATCTTCTTCTTGTGTCCAAAGGATTCGCTTCTCAGTCCTAGGTAACTCTAAATTATCCCCTATGTCAACAGTAACATACTTATTTTTTTCTATTCATGAAAGTAGAGTGGCTAGTTCTTTTTCTGATGGTGTATCTTCCATAGTGCACGACGGTTTGAATGGGGCAAAATGAGCATGACCCCTAACAAAATAAAAATTTTGAGATAAATGAGGCTGGATAAAGTTTGTGAAACCACCGGGAGGTGTAGGATTTTTATCCCTGCAAAATTTCACATTGTTCAGCAAGACCACAACCTATCCATTTTATTTTTTCAACCACTAGATGAGAAAAACAATCAGTGACTAGTAAACATGGTAAAGGTAATTGATTATATGCTATACCATTAGCACAAACATATTTGATTAACTATCCCTTCATCTAACTGAGTGGCATACATGACTGATAAACATGACTGTATATATCAATGGCATACAAGACTACCCAATCTGCTATGTACTGACAAAGACATCAATAAATTTCTGAAAACCACGACTGATAAACATGCCTGCAAGTATCAATTGTCATTATCTGAACAATAAACAGCAAGACGGATCTAACAAATCTACTGAGCAACTATCACTTCATCCAACAGATAATGTACTTGATAATGATTTTTCAACCATGACTTCTAAACAAACATACATTTATAACTTGAAACAAAAGAAGACATTTTGCTACTGATCAGCAAGCATGGGGAAACTTTCAATTGCACAGTAAGCCAGAACTATCACTAATGTACTGAACAAATATCTCAGACATCACATTGTTCAAAATATCTATATCAATTGCCACTATCTGGACAAGCAAACCTCCCATCTTCACTGGTTCGAATGAGCAAATTTGAGAATTAGTGATTTACCATGTTGCCGGATCTGAAGCTTGAGGTAGCATCCATGGTTGAGGCATGGAGCTTTCACCAGTGCTGGCGAAGAAGCTGCCGAGGCCGTTGAAGAAGTAGCTCCCGTTGGCGAAGGAAGTCGGTGAAGCACCACCAGATCCACCCACGTCCATCTGCTCCAACGGAGGTGCCGCGCGGCCAGAACTCACTTGCTCCGGCGCAGCCGCAGCTCCCTCGGCGAACTTCCTCATCTAGGCTGCCGAATCTTCCCCGGTGGACTTCCGCATCGGCGGTGCCGCCGTTACTTTCCGCACCGCCGGTGCCTTCCGTGATTGTGCCCCGGTTGCTCTCCGTTGTCGAGACGAATCCGCCTTCAGCAGCTCTCGAGCCGCAGCCGCCGCCTGCTTCTCTTGCTGTCGCATGCTGGAGCAGGGTTTTCTCTTGCTGATTTCGGGTGGAGGCCTGGAGGGGGGGAAAAAGAGGATGGGGGAGTAGGGGATTTAGGGGAGAAGGGGCGCGCAGCCCTGGCGCCAAAGGGAAAATCGCGCGCGCGGGACTACGCGCAGCAGATCCTCGCTGCCGTCGACGAGCGGCAGTAAAGAGAGGCGCTTGCGCTGCGTGGAACGACGCCCCAGAGCCAAGGGTGCGACGGTTTCGTGTTAATATGTTGTGCACAATCGGCACAAAGGAAATTACAATATATAGGGTCACTAGGAAATATCTTTAGCTAAACCAATCTACAAACATATATCTGTTACGACAGCTTAACCAAAACTACAATGACTACTCGGCTAAAGACATCTCACTAGATTTCTTGTTTTGATTACATTCAAACTCTTATCTCTAACACTCCCTCTCAATCTGACCTTTCTAAGTTAAGATTGTTCTTAAACACTCCACCTGTTCCTTTGTAGATATATACTCAATGTCAAGTAGCTTCTTAGCTACCCTCTCTCTTACAAAGTGATAATCAACTTCTATATGTTTGGTTCGTGCATGGAAGACTGGATTTGCAGAAAGATACTTGGCTCCAATATTGTTACACCATAGCTTGGCTGCTCTTGGCACATCTATACCCAACTCGTACAACAAAATCTGTATCCACATTATCTCTGCAGTTGCATTAGCTACTGCTTTATATTTAGCTTCAGTACTTGATCTTAACACTGTTGCCTATTTTTTGAGCACTCCAAGAAACTAGATTGGCTCCCAAGAACACTGCAAATCCTCTAGTGGATCGCTTGTCATCTAAGCAACCTTCCCAATCAGCATCTGAAAAGGCACTCACCAATAATGAGGAGGACTTGCAAATCTTTAAACCAATCTTGATCGTGTACTTGAGATACCTATGAATTCTCTTCACAGCCATCTAATGAACAGTAGTAGGTGCGTGTAAGAACTAACAAACCTTATTAATTAAGTATGATATATTATTAATTAAGTATGATATATCGGTCTAGTCAAGGTCAGATACTGTAAAGCTCCTACAATACTTCTATAGTTTGTAGCATCATTCGGTCCAAGTAAATTACCTTCATGAAGAGACAATTTCTCAACCTGTTGTAACACATCATTTGTATACTTTTCTTGTGTCAATATAATGCCATTATGAGCTCTATTTACCTCTATGCTGAGAAAGTAATGTAGTTCTCCAAGGTCTTTCAATGCAAAATCTTCATTGAGGTCCTTTAACAGGGCGGTACAACCTCCTATTTTGAGCTAGCAACAATAATATCATCTACATAAACAAGTATAAAGACGATGAATCCCCCTTTATTATAGAAAGACAAGGACGTGTCTGCCTTTGATGACTTGAACCCCAGCTCATGTAGCTTCGTGCTTAATCTGGAGTACCATGCCCTAGGTGCTTGCTTTAAACCATATAGTGCTTTATCTAACTTGCATACATACCCAGGCAAAGATTTGTCCTCATATCCAGGAGATTGTCTCATGTAGATTTCTTCCTCCAAAATTCCATGAAGGAATGTATTATGTACATCAAGCTGATGAAGAGTCCATCCTCTAGATACAGCAATAGACAAAATAATTCTGATAGTAGCTGGTTTAACAACAGGACTGAAGGTATCTTTATAGTCAATACCATACCTTTGCTTAAAACCCTTGGCAACCAGTCCTGCTTTATGTCTATCTAAACTTCCATCAGCTTTTCTTTTGATTTTATAAACCCACTTACAATCAATAATATTTACAATCAATAATATTGATGCCCTTCTTATGTGGAACTAAATGCCAGGTTTTATTTTTCATCCGTGCCATATATTCAACATCCATAGCAACTTTCCAATGTATGTTAGCCATAGCTTCATTTACATTGTGCGGCTCACCAGATAATGTAAAAAATCCATATTTAACAGTTCCATCAGTGTATTCCTTCTCCTTACAGATGCTACTTTGAGACGAGTGGTGGGACGCATGGAAGCTGGTGGAGCAGACGGAATTGGATGTGCATCAGGAGAATTAGGTGTAGCAGTAGGATGATTAGCAGCTCCTATTCGCGCAGCAGATCCGGAACCTATGGGCCCCCTCTCCTCATCATTGGCGAGAGACCGTTGTCCCCCCACATGCCCGATCGGATAGGTCCAAGGAGGATCGGGCGCTGATCCCGGAAGCGATTCGCTCGCAGACTGCACCGGATCTGCTTTGGTTTCCATGCCTACACCATCTCTTGCCATGAAAGTATTATTTCCTGCATCATTTTCTTCACAGATTTCACTAGAATTATCAGTATGGTTAGGAGAATCAGACAAGTGGTCACCTAAATGTTCCACCCCAGCAGAAGGATTTAGAAGATGGGAGGGAAGGAGGGAGATTTCTGAGCGTAGACGAGCTCCTGCATTCTCATGCAATTTGGAGAATGGGAATTCTATCTCATCAAAGACAATGTCTCTGGAAATATATACCCAACTTGAAGCAATGTCAAGGCACTTGAACCCTTTGTGATGTTGACTATACCCAAGGAACACACAATACTTGGATCTGAACTCAAGTTTGTGTTTATTGTAGGGTCTAAGATTGGGCTAGCATGCACATCCAAAGGTTCTAAAGGAAGAATAATCTAGTTTTTGATCAAAGAGACGTTCTAAAGGTGTTTCATGGTGAATAACTTTGCTAGGTACTCAATTTATGATATATGTGGCTGGTAGGAAGGCTTCATCCCAAAATTTCAAAGGTATAGATGCATGAGCAAGGAGAGATAAGCCAACTTCTATAATGTGACGATGCTTACGTTCTGCTGCGCCATTCTGTTAATGCGCATAGGGACATGAGATGTGATGGGAGATGCCAACTTTATCAAAGAAGGTATGGAGCTTTTAATACTCGCCTCCACAGTCAGTCTGCATAGGAATGAACTTCTGTTAAACATCCTTTCAACCAAGCTTTGAAACTCATGAAACTTTTTGAAAAACTTCAGATTGAAATTTGAGTAAATAAATCCATGTAAATTTGCTATAATCATCAATAAAACTAACATAATATTTCCTTCCTCCAGCAGAAGTGGGTGCAGGACCCCAGACATTTGAATAAACAAGTTCCAAGGGAAAACTAGAAACACTAGAAGATCTTGACTTTTTACCTTTTGACAAGCATCACAGACTGACTCTCTATTATTTCCAACTAAACAAGGTAAATTATTGCTGCTAACAATGGGATAAGCGAGATGACCCAGACAACTATACCGCCGTGCAAGGGATGGCTTGACAACTCCAAAAGCCTACTTCATTGGACGCACCGAAGGAAGGGGGTAGAGACCCTTGTGGCATCTTCCTCTAAGAATCGTGTTCTTCATGGACTGATCCTTGATAAGAAAATAATCAGGGTGAAATTCAAGGAAAGAAGAATTATCTTTAGTAAGGCGATGAACAAAGACAAGATTCTTTGTAGCTTGAGGAACATGTAAGATATTTTTAAGATATAAATCTCTAGAATGGGTTGGAACAATAGAATGACCAACATGTTTGATCTCCATACCTGCACCGCTTTCTGTATGAATGTGCTCGCCTCCTTTGTACTTGTCATGGAAGGAGAGCTTCTCTAGCTCGCTTGTGACGTGATTCATAGCTCCAGTGTCGGTATACAAATTGGTATCCACACTGTAGGTGTTGTTGTAGGCAGTAGCAACAAGGCGCTTGTCGGGGATGTAGGTGTCGTTGTAGCGAAGCCAACAGTCAGAGGAGAGGTGCCCCTTCTTGAAGCAGACTTGGCAGAGCGGGCAGATGTTGCTGGAGCTTCCAGATGAGCGATGCTGATGCTGATTGGTACATGGCTGGTTCTGGTTGCCGCATCCATGGCCAAAGCCGCCACGACCACCACGCCTAGGGCCATGCCCACAGTTTCCACCACCACGACCTCCAGATGAGCCACAACTACCCTTGCTGATGTTGTTGACGGAGGATCCCGAGCCATCTTGGAGTTCAAGTTGATTCTCGAAACTGAGCAGCTGGGAGTAGAGCTCAGTAAACGAGATCAGTTCCACCCTTGTGACGAGCGCCGACACCACGGGATTGAATTCTAAATCCAACCCGTTGACGATGTATGCGATGAGTTCTTCATCATCTAGCGGCTTTACAGAGGCCGCCATCTCATCTGCAAACCCTTTCATCTTGGCATAGTATTCAATAATTGACAATGCACCTTTCTTTGTGGTTGTCAACGCCAGGCGCACATTCACCGACCGAGCCCTAGTTTGGGCGGTGAACATGCTCTTGACTTCTTGCCATGCCTGCGCCGCCATCTTTGCAGTAGCAATTTGCACGAGGGCATCCTTCCCCATGCTTGAAAAGATGAGCCCAAGAACCTGCTGGTCTCGGGCATACCATTCTTCATATGCCAGATTCGGCACCTTGGTGATCTTGCCATCAGGTAGCTTGTCGTCGATCTCAGATGGAGGAGTGCCGATCTTGTTGGTGATGTAACCTTCCATCCGCACGCCACGTATGGCGGTGAGCACCTGCACCTTCCAAAGCGTATATTTGCTCTTGCTCAGCTTCTCTATAATCTGAACATCGAGCAAGGGATTGGAGACACTTGAGCTTGGCGCCATGAATCTAATTCTAAGCTTCGATTACCATGAAAGATAACAGAGGCGCTTGCGCTGCATGGAACGTCGCCCCAGAGCCAAGGGTGCGAAGGTTTTGTGTTAATATATTGTGCACAATCAGCACAAAGGAAATTACAATATACTAGCAGAAATGCCCGTGCGTTGCTACGGGTACATGAAAACTACATCGATATATTACCATACTATATAATATGGTCTATATGTAGCTAATCATGTTTTAATATGACTTAATATGTACTTTTGATGTTATATTTGGATAATTTATAAAAGAGTAATAGCTATAGTTGAGTTTTATTAGGTTGAGGATCGAAATAGCTGTAGTTGAGAGTTCTAAGAGTAATATCTACTTAGATGTTTGCAAATTAATTAATTAATGCATGGACTTGTCCATGCATTGCTACGGGCATTGGATAATTTTTTTAGTTTGGCTTTACTTTAAATAACTTAATTGTAGAAAATTTCAATTTTACTTTTTTTAGTATTACCCTGAATCTATATTTTTTATTATTTACATTCTACATTATTTTATTCATAATTATTCAAACATAGAAGCCTTATTTAAATCGAATTTATCCTTTTTTTTTATTTATGTCATCACCTTGTGCCTATAGCCCAGCTCACTTGCAACACCTAATTCACAGCCCAAGCAGGGCACTCGAATGCCATTTAAATTTCTTTAAAAATAGATTTTTTCCCATGTTATGATTAATAACGATATATATGATTAAATCACCATGCCTGCAGGCTGATATGCCCCTCATCATGTACTCTTCAATGACCTGTTACAGACCAAAAAAGGCAGGTTATTCAGATACGGGCTCAAACAATGTGTTAGGTAAGTAGTCAGAAGATGGAACAGCAGAATTACACCTTGACAAGTTGTTTAGCAGATTCATCAACATCTCCACAAACGTATGTTCTTGAGGTGTCCCCATGATATCCCTGGAGCAACACTCCATGTCACTTTACAAAGCGAGAAGATTAGCAATGACCATATCGACCACATTAGAACAGAGCGATGACAAGGAAAGGAACATGGTGGCTGATAAGGAAAAGAACAGCTGTAGCACATACGTTCAAGTAGACAGTAACATCAATGTTGATAATGTCTCCATCCTGCAAGGTCAGTCGAAGCAAGCATAACTGTTTAGCTCAAAATTAAGTTCAGCAATTGTACGAGCTGACACATCTTGTTTCAGAGCTAGTTTGCAATTGTTATAATGCAATCTAGTTACTTACGAGAATATTTACTAACTATAGTATGTTATTCTGCTTTTATGGCTCAACAAGAAATGCATCTGATTAACCGCTACACTTAAAGCAATTCAAAACCAAAAAAATCGATCAACCTGTAGCTCACGAGAATCAGGGATTCCATGACAGGTGCACTCGTCCAATGACGTGCAGACACTGTTCGGAAACTGCCGTTCCAAGGGGAGAAGGATGCACAACTCTATCAATCTCATCCGTCGTCACAGCCGGCTGCGCAGAATAAAGAAAAACACATCAGTCACAAATTTCTCCACAGAAGCCGAATTAGATCTGCAAAATACTCACTACTCACTTTGACCAGTGTTCCTGCATACTGTAGAACCCCATTGACACCAAGACCCTAGTCCATGCGCAATACCGCTGCCACCTCCTGCTCCGATCCGCTGCTGCCGCCGCGGCTCGCATCCAGAAGGGGCTCATACGCTACCTCTACATCGTCATCAACCTCAGCTGGGAATGAACCGCCGTGCCGCTGGCAAGAGATAGAGGAAGGGATGGGCGGGCCTCGAAAGGGAGAGAGGGACCGAAGAAGGTCGGGGCGAAGCGGGACGTGGAGGACGGCGACGGGGGGCGGCGCGGTCGGGGCGGCACGGGATGTGGAGGGGCGGCGACAGGGGGTGGCACGGGATGTGGAGGGCGGCGACCGGGGGTGGCGTGGGGACCCGGGGCGACAGGGTCAACCGACGACGAGGCGAGGGGACGAAAAGGAGAAGCTTTTTCCCTTTAACCCCCTCCCTTCCCTCCTTTTTGCACCCGAGCCTCCCATCCGTTCAGCATTTAGACTGCGGGTTGATTACTAAAAGGCTGAGGGGTTTTTTGCAAAATGACCACGACGGTTGAAAAAAATGACGGTTGGAAGAAACATCCTCTCTTTAATATTATATAAGTAAGTATATATAGATATAGATAAGACCTCTAGGAGCTATCTTTAGCCAAACCAATCTACAAACATATATCTGTACAACAGCTTAACCAACCAACTGCTCGGCCAAAGACATCTCACCAGATTTTCTGTTTCGATTACATTCGAACTCTTACAGGCAGCGGCTCGCGCAACGCGCCCCGGGCGTCGTCGCCTCGCGTCGGAGCACGCGCTGCTGCTGCCATAAACTTGTTTATTGGCTAAAAAGACAAGTTTATCCATGAGGATTATTCATGGATGGACGCTACAGCTTGAGGCTCTCGAGGAACCCTTTCCTCTGGGCCAGGGCACTGAACCTAACCTTGAGGTACTCAAACCTCGGGATGGACCTGTACCGCGCCTCGCCTCCATCGACGAGCAGCTCCGGGAGCGGCGCCACCATCCCGCCGACGGAGGCGTCCTGGAAAATCACGGCGGTGGTCCGTCCCCGCTCGGCGTTCACCACCACCCTGTGCTCGGCGCTCCGGTACGCGCCGTTGGTGAGGATGTGGAGGATGTCGCCGACGTTGACGACCATGGCACCCGGCCGCGGCCGCACAGGGAACCACCGCCCGCCCTGCAGCATCTGCAGCCCCGGCGTGTCGTCGACGTGCAGCAGCGCCGTCAGGGCGAGCCCGTCGGTGTGCGCCGTGTTGCCTATCACCTTCTCCGGGTGCCGGCACGGCGGGTAGTGGTGGATCGCCATGCTCTGCCGCTTCCCGCTGAACGCGCCCAGGAGCGCCGCCTCGCCGACGCCGAGGTCCGTCGCCATGGAACCCAACAGCTGCCTCATGAGCTTCGTCACCGCCGCCGAATACTCCTCAAGCGCATCCCTGGAACAATCAATGATGGAAACCATACACAAATCAAGCTTCCAGCTTACATATAGATGATTGAGTGATTAGAATTAAACAAGATTTACCTAAACATGGGTGGGTTAGTTGGCCAGAGCTCCATGTTCCTGTCCTGGACTGGCTGGGTGATGAGGATCACACTCTCTGCCCAGTCCAGCTTCGACAACCTGCTGTAGTGGTGGCCGTAGCCTTCGAAGCCGTCTCCTCGGACTGCCACGTCGTTCTTGCTGTCGAGCGGCAAGCCGAAGAACTGCACGGTGCTCTCCTTCATGCGCTGGATCACTGCCTCGTCAACTCCATGGTTTGTGAGCTGCAGAGAAACAAACAAAGCCGTCGTACGTCAGGATTATTGCAGTTGCAGCACATCACCAGACTCACAAAAACGCGACAGGTTTGCAGAAGTGATCGTTATTACCTGGAAGAAACCCCAGTCTCTGCACGCGGAGCCAAGCTTGGCCGTCTCCGACGCCGATAGCTCCGGGTCAAGAAGCTTCGCCATGTCGATGACGGGAAGCTCGTAGGCCTCGTCTTCACCGACGACGGCGCCGGCAGAGACCTCGTCGGTCCGGATGTACTTCTCCGGGATGTGCGCCGAGTCGGTGAAGGCGTCGTCCGTGATCTCGTCTCTATGGACGATCTTGTTGCTAGCAGCCTCCATTGTTCTGCGTCTTCAGCCTTCTTCACCTCTCGGTTCGTCACAGCACCACGGCACGGCTAGTGTGTTCAGGCGTACGGTGCCTTTTCTAGTGACTCGCTCACGGAATTTCTTCTTGGAGCTGTCTACCTAACACCCGGGTGTATTGTTGGCTTGTAGTCACACCCGATTTTTTGTGAACGTGCATGTAATTTTCTGTTAAGAAAAATTTCAGGTATTTTTAAAGGTGTTTCAAAATTCAAGTATTGATTTAGGGTAGTTCAACACCGAATTTTTTGTTAAACCAATTATACTTATTCCATATGCTTCAAATTTTTCCCTAGTATAGCAAAAGAATGAATATACGGAAATATTAAACCCTACGCTAACGCTACCATAAAACATATATAGGTGAAAAGAATGGTTTCCTACAGTACCCTGTATTTTGTAGAGGAGGTTATTTAGGCTGAGGCACTACTGAAAATTATACAAAAAGTAATTGTATCTCATGCAAACATTAACTATAATTTTAATACTAACTATATATAAGGCTCAAACAAAAAAAAATTCAAGTGTTAAGCAATATACAAGACCCTAGAAGTTTTCTTACCTCATACTTGTCATCCTAAAGCACATATTTTATTTGGCACAAATCTGAAACACTAAAATCCAAATGTTTTAGCCATTTAACTAAAATGCTTGGGGGTGATATTTTACTTATGTGCACGTGTCATTTCTTGTCCATTCGAATGTTATCTAGTCAGGGCCAAGGAAATGGGACCTTGGCCCTGGAACCAGAGTTTTGCTGCAGTCGTCTTTTTGATCTTTGTGTGCCATGCTACGAGGAAAGTCCTACAAAAGATTTAGTTAGAACAATCAGGAGCGCCCACGATGATTTGTGATCAGATTTAGTGTATTTTCTTAGAGGTGTCATGGGAAAAATATTATGAAACTTTTTCCATAATTTGACGTTCTATAATAAGATGAGCACAACTACTTCTATAACTATTTTTGCAAATGTTGGCATATGCAAAGTAAATATAATTCAAATATGACTTAAAACCTATAATAAAAATTTGAGTTTATTGTGTGTATATATGTACCACCTGACTAATTTTTGTGCAAATCAGCTAGATTTTTTTTTCCATCAGATGAAATCCTAAAATGGATCTTGCTATGGTTGCACTTCCCGGAGTCAATCGCAGCCCCGTAAAGCATTAATGGGCCCAGTATGGTGGCACTTTGAATCTTGCTAGGGGTTTTAAATTTTAGCACCTGTTTGGATACTAATTAGGAGTATTAAACATAATCTAATTACAAAACTAATTGCACAGATGGAGTCTAATTCGCGAGATGAATCTATTAATCCTAATTAGTCCATGATTTGACAATGTGGTGCTACAGTAACCATTTGCTAATGATGGATTAATTAGCCTTAATAGATTCGTCTCGTGAATTAGACTCCATCTGTGTAATTAGTTTTATAATTAGCTCATATTTAGTCCTCCTAATTAGCATCCGAACATCCGATGTGACCTTGCTAAAGTTCTTTAGCATCTCCCTAATTATCCTATCTCATGAACAATCATTTATAGCCAATAATATATATGTCGCCAATTGGACTACAGTGGTGGAGGACAATTGGATAGGCAGGTTGAGGGCAGGGGCAACACTAGTTAGCGTAGGTGCGGCCATCCACACATGGTGGGCCGGCAGCGTGGGAACACAACTAGCGATGGGTGCAGGAGGCGAAAAAACTAGAGAGCACAAGGCTTGTTATATTAGCACGTTGTTTGCTGTTTTTTAACAAAAGGAAGAAGGAAACACTAAGAAAAAGGTGACTGAACTTCTTTTTTTTGAGTATAGCATCATTACCCATTATTTTCTGAGGCCTCCTATATTTCAAAAGCATGAAATCAGCAGATCCTTTGGTTGACTGTATGTGACAAAAGTCTAAACATGTGATAACTTTTCCGTTGACTGCTATGGTTCAAGATCTGTGGGGTACGTCATTGGGAGGGTTTCGTCGTGTTAGTTTAGAGAGGAAGGCTTTGGGGAAGGAGTGGGAAAAATGGTGGTGTTACCCGTTTGCTGCCTTTGTTGACTTGTCACGTTGGAGAAGAACACATGAGCTGCCAAACCAAAGGAAAAAAGGGAACAAATTCATTATCCCATCGAGATTTCATGAGTTTCATTCGTTAGATTTATTGAATTTTCATGCCACCGAGGACCAACATCACCCTTAGTTTCCACCAAACAAAATACACCATGTGTTCCAAATTATAGTTTACTTCAATTTGTCCTAAGTCAAATTGCTCTAACATTGACAAATTATTTAGGAAAAAATATATTAGTATCTACATTATCAAATCCAAATGAATGCATTATCAAGACATATTTCTTTGTGGATTTAATATATCTAATTGGATGTTGTAAATATTGATATTTTTTATAAACTTGATCAAAGTAAAAAGTTTGACTTAATACAAAGTTAAAGTGAACTGTAATTTGGAACAGAGGAAGTACTGGTGTTTTCCATGAGCTAAAAGACCCTCCATAGTCCATAGGGCTCATCATGGAGATGGTTTTTTTTATAAATTTGATCAAAGTTAAAAAAATTTGACTTCATACAAAGTTAAAGTGAACTGTAATTGAAACGGAGGAAGTACTAGCATCTTTCATGATAGGGCTCATCACAAAGATGGCGGCAAACATATATGTACACTCATGGGAACAATTGTGAATATGTTCCTTCAACCTGATCGTGTTGTGTTGTTATTAAGTGACAAATTAAACCCATTAGGAATTAAAATAGTTTTGCCTTCTAATTTGCCAGGGCAGGTGTGTAGACAGATCCTTATCGATATGACCCGTTAGATCGAAATAGGTCCTTAAGAGACTTCCGTTTGTTTGTACTTTTTACTGTAAGAGAGTTGTTTCTGATCTCGAGTGCATGGCCGAACGCACAACTCCATGCATCACGCACGAGCACACACTATCTCGACAAACTTGCGGAAGTTGTTCATGGATCCGCCGTCGGGCTGGAACGCCTCGTCAACCTTGGCCTGCAGCTCCCGCGCCCTGGCCCTCATCGGGGCCCCTTCCTCCCCGGCGAGCAGCGACGTCACCGCCGCCGCCACTCCGCCGCGTGTCATCGGCCCGCTATCTTCGAACGACGTGCCGAAACCCCACAGCTCCGCCACGGCGCGGGCGTTCATCTGCTGGTCGCCGAAGAAGGGGCGGCACGCCATGGGCACGCCGCCCGACATCCCTTCGACGACCGCCCCCCAACCGGAGTGCGCGACGAACGCGCCCACCGCCGGGTGCCTTAGCACGGCGCCCTGCGGCGCCCACGGCACGACGAGGCCGGTGCCGGAGCCACTGGCCCCGGCGCGGTCCAGGAACCCCGGCGGGAGCAGCGGCCATGACTCCTCCCGGAGAGACCACAGGAACGGCGCGCCGGCGGCCTCGAGCCCCGAGGCCAGCTGGCGCAGCTCGTCCGGCGGCAGCGCGGCCACCGTGCCGAAGCTGACGTACACCACGGCGCGCTCGGGCCGGCGGTCGAGCCAGGCGAGGCAGCCGTGGGGGTCGCCGGAGGCGGCCGGGGCGGCGGCGCCCGGGAGGAGGTGGTACGGCCCGAGGGCGAGGCTGTTGGGGAGTGCGCCGTCGAGGGCGGCGGAGACGTCCGGCGGAAAGAGGCCCGGGAACGCATTGAGCGCGACGGCACTGGCGGCGCGGGGCAACCTCCGTGCGACGCGGTGGAGGAGAAGGCTCATGACGCGGTGCATCTCGCCGCTGGGGTTGGCGCCACCGAAGGGGAGGTCACGCACGCGGAAGCTCCCGAGGCCCGCGTGGGAGGTCAGAAGCTCGTCACCCCGGCTCGCCGCTGCAATGGAAAAAAGAACTGAGTGCATGAGCTCATGGCCTGATGAAGAGTTCTTCCTCGGCGGGATCGGTGATCGTACCGTGGTCGCCGATGTCCTCGCGCAGCGCGTCACCGAGGAGGTGCGCCAGGAGAGCGCACGGGCCGCCCGTCCAAACCGCGACCCAGGGCACGCCGGCCTCGGCGGCCATGGACATGAAGGCGTCGCCGACCACGCAGGTCACCGTCGCGGCGGCCCCAGCAGGCGCCGCGGCGCGGGCCGCCGCTTCCAGCGACTGCTTGAGCCCGCCGGCCTCGGCGGCCTCCACGAAGAGCTCCATCCGGCGCCACGCCGGCGTGTCCTCCTCGTCGTCGTCCCCGCCTCCCGTGGGTACCTCCACCAAGCGCAGGTTCCCCGGGACGGCCGCGCCGGCGCCTCGGAGCCGCTCGAGGGAGCCGGCGGTGGAGAGGAAGGAGAAGGTCGCGGACGGCGCCGCGGTGGCGAGGGCGCGCGCCACCGCGAGGAGCTTGGGGGCGTGGGAGCTGAAGGGGAAGGCCACCACGGCGACGTGCGGCGATGACCCCATCGTTTAGAGCGGGGAAGTTTTTTTTGTCTTATCACGCTCAAATCTCTCGGTTGCTGTTTCAAAATGGATGGTCACTTGGTCAGCACTTATCAGTTCTTACAGGACCATCATGGCATCATCTCGTCGTGTAGGTAGATACATAAATATATAGATAGATATAGTTCATCCAGGTGAAATAGAGTTTCTAAGCTATTGGATCTAATATCGGCGGTTCGGATCCCCCCTCTCTCTACCTTATCTCTTCCCCCACCCTCTTCTTCTTCCTCCCCCACCCCTCCGCTGCCCACCGCCCAAGCCCTCCCCCACCCCTCCGGTGCAGGCGGGCTAGGGTCCACCGGAGCTCCACGCCAGCCGGCCGACGCGAAGCTCTGGCGCACCCTAGCCCGCCCACGCCGGCCGCCTCTTGCCCCTCCTGCCGTCGCCGTCGCCATTGTCGCCCCAGCACCGTCCAACCGCCGTCCACCGTCACTCGGCCGGCAGCGCCCCCGCCACCGTGCCTCACCGCCCCCGCGTCCGCCACCTCCGCCGGCCCTCCCTCTAAGACCGGCGGTGAGCAGCCACCCTGGCAATCCTGAACCCCTAACCTCGAAACTCTAACCCCGAACCCTTAACCCAGCCGGAATCTCGCCGGAGTTGGAGAAGAAGGAGGGATGGGGGTGAAGAAAAATTTGGGTGAGGAGGGGCTCAATTTCACTCGGGTGAGATATAACTTTCCCCTTATATTATGCATCAATACATACACTTAGATAGTGCATAACAAAAATTATACATCTAGAAATACTAAAACGACCTACAATTTGGAACGGAGGGAGTAGGAACGGAGAGAGTAGATAGATAGATAGAGAGGGAGCACACTTTTAAGGTCAGAAGAACCTGCTTCATAACACAACACCTAGTTCCAGTAGATAGTACAATGCATATTAATCCTCAATCCTGAAAAGAATTCATTTTTTCGAATGGAGGGAGTAGATGCTACTTAGGATTTTTTTTTCTGATTTGGTGGTAAATATTGAGAGAAAAAAACTATATAAAAGATAGCTTGGGCATGGAATCTAACTATTGGAAACCGCACAACAACATTTGGGTGGACTTTTCATACTCCTTCCGTTCCAAAAAGGAATGACATTCTAGGATTCAAAATTTATCCAAAAAGAACGATGTTCTAGGATTTAAATCTTATGCATGCATAATGTGGCGTGTTGATCTTGTGCATGCATAATTAAAAGGAAACATATTCCTCCATTTTCTATATACAAACTGAAAGGTACATGTGTCATTTTCATTCACTCCTAATCTGTCTGAAAATCCCAAAAAATCATTAATTTTTTTGGACGGAGGGAGTATGACACAAAGAATGCATGGAAAAATGCAAGGCCAGGGACACCCAATTAGGCAATTACTACATGAAAATATCTTCCTCCAGGAAACCACGCAAAGCCTAGAGTCTAGTTGATCAGGTATACAATTATCTACAATTTTCCTGCTAAGTGCCCCAACCCAAATCACTTGGAATTTCAAGAAAAATTTTAGATCAATACCAGTTTCCTTCTGCTTGTGTTGATAGTGATTGAATTGCAACCGATTGTACATATCTTAAATCAATGTTTTGGTATGTACTGTGTATGTACAATTCCTTAAGTGTCAACCTAGCTGAGAAACTGATGGCAACCGATGGTCTTTTTCCCATCAATGGGTACGTACACCATGGTCCATGAAAACGTTTTTGGGTTCCGATTGAATGGGCAACTTGGTCTTGGTGCGGGTACAAAGATTAGACGTTCACTGTTCCAGACGAACCGGAGGATCAGCAAGCTAGCTTCGGATGGAAAGGAACTGCCAGGAAGGCTGATGTGTTTGTCTACTGCTGAAGAAAAGTCACACCACTGAATTCAGATTCTAATTCAAAGCACAAGGCCCGAGAAAATGCAGAGCTACATCGTGTAAATTTGCACTTGAGATTCACCCACCGGCCGGCGACCCCGGGCACCCGCTCCTCCGCGTCAACCTGCACGACTGCGTCCCCTTCATGGAGAAGCTCTTCGCCGCCGGGCTGGGGAGCAAGGTCATGGACGCGCTGCCGTCGCTGCGGCAAACGGCCACGCACATGCACCACTCCGTCTTGCCGGCCTCCATAGAAAAGAACCCCGACTGCAAAATCGTCTACATATGCAGGTTATATAACTTCAACAGTATATGATGAATAATTCTAGATAGTATTTCTAGTCCATCAGCAAATATGCTATTCTTTCCATTCCAAATTACAAGTCGCTTTAATTTTATCTTAAATTAAATTTGTTAACTTTGATCAATTTCTTATAAAAAAATATATTAATATCTTCATTGTCAAATATATGCGCTATAAATATAAAAATATATTTCATGTTCTATCTAATAAATTACGTATTTTTTCTATTAACTTAGTCAAAGATAAATTAAAGAAGTTTGATTTACAATAAAACAACTTATAATTTAGGATGGAGAGAGTAATAATAGTTAACCTCCACTAAACGGTACGCAGGGACCCGAAGGACATGTTGGTTTCTATGTGGCAGTTCTCCAGGAGGATTCAACCAGACCTTGAATTATCCGACCTGTTGGAGGCAGCCTGCGACGGCAGCTGCCTGAGCGGCCCCATCTGGGACCATGTCCTCGGCTACTGGAATGCCAGCAAGGCGAGCCCGGAGACGGTGATGTTCCTGAGATATGAGGAGATGCTTCAGGACCCCGTCAGCAATGTCGTCAAGCTGTCGCGGTTCCTGGGACGGCCGTTCTCGCCGGCCGAGGAGGAGGCGGGGGTCGCCATGGACGTGATGAGGCTGTGCAGCTTCGAGAAGCTGAAAGATCTGGAGGTGAACAAGGCAGGCTCAGGCTCAGGATCGCCATCCCTGCGAGGCGTTCGTGAAGGTGCCTTCGTGAACAGCTCCTACTTTAGGAGAGGCGAGGCGGGAGACTGGACGAACCATATGACGCCGGAGATGGCCCGGCGTCTCGACGCTGTCATGGAAGAGAGGCTCTGCGGATCAGGCTTCTCCTTCTCCTGATCGATCGGTCATCGGCGTACCCTGTTTGTGTCATCACACGATGAACCGATAAAGATTTCCGCAAGCCATCAACTGCCTCTTCATTCTCATGCATGCACCTCTTATTAGTTAGATGCCTGATAAATGCACACTGCTGCGAACAGATCCATAGTTGACGATGAGCTCTAGATGATAATATTACTCCTGAATTGCTCCATAATTCTATTCAGGAATTTCTCTTAATATATTGATACACAGCTCTCCTGCATGTTCGAGAAAAAAAATTATATTCCTGATGAAAATATAGCAGGAGACAATGAGGCAGTGCAATATATAAAATTATTTGGCAACTTGTGTGTACATCCTTTTTCCTGCTAAGTGCCCCAACCCAAATCACTTGGAATTTCAAGAAAAAGTTTAGATCAATACCAGTTTCCTTCTGCTTGTGTTGATAGTGATTGAATTGCAACCGATTGTACATATCTTAAATCAATGTTTTGGTATGTACTGTGTATGTACAATTCCTTAAGTGTCAACCTAGCTAAGAAACTGATGGCAACCGATGCTCTTTTTCCCATCAATGGGTACGTACACCATGGTCCATGAAAACGTTTTTGGGTTCCGATTGAATGGGCAACTTGGTCTTGGTGCGGGTACAAAGATTAGACGTTGACGATGAGCTCTAGATGATAGTATTACTCCTGAATTGCTCCATAATACTATTCAGGAATTTCTCTTAATATATTGATACACAGCTCTCCTGCATGTCTGAGAAAAAAATTATATTCATGAAGAAAATATAGCAGGAGACAATGAGGCAGTGCAATATATAAAATCAATTTGGAAAGTTGTGTGTCCATCTTATATTATGCATCAATACATACACTTAGATAGTGCATAACAAAAATTATACATCTAGAAAAACTAAAACGACCTACAATTTGGAACGGAGGGAGTAGGAACGGAGAGAGTAGATAGATAGATAGAGAGCGAGCACACTTTTAAGGTCAGAAGAACCTGCTTCATAAAGATGCTTAACACAACACCTAGTTCCAGTGGATAGTACAATGCATATTAATCCTCAATCCTGAAAAGAATTCATTTTTTCGGATGGAGGGAGTAGATGCTACTTAGGATTTTTTTTTCTGATTTGGTGGTAAATATTGAGAGAAAAAAACTATATCAAAGATAGCTTGGGCATGGAATCTAACTATTGGAAACCGCACAACAACATTTGGGTGGACTTTTCATACTCCTTCCGTCCCAAAAAGGAATGACATTCTAGGATTCAAAATTTATCCAAAAAGAACGATGTTCTAGGATTTAAATCTTATGCATGCATAATGTGGCGTGTTGATCTTGTGCATGCATAATTAAAAGGAAACATATTCCTCCATTTTCTATATACAAACTGAAAGGTACATGTGTCATTTTCATTCACTCCTAATCTGTCTGAAAATCCCAAAAAATCATTAATTTTTTTGGACGGAGGGAGTATGACACAAAGAATGCATGGAAAATTGCAAGGCCAGGGACACCCAATTAGGCAATTACTACATGAAAATATCTTCCTCCAGGAAACCACGCAAAGCTTAGAGTCTAGTTGATCAGGTATACAATTATCTGCAATTTTCCAAATAAGACACTTACCTTTGAAGGAGTAGGAGCTTGTCAAACTGATTTCCACATTTTTCTTTCACCATCACTCCATCAGGACCATGATGCCTCATGCCTCACCTGGTAAAAAAAGGCCAGTTATAAGAACTTTATAACTGAAAACAGTCCCGATTTCTCATAGTTCCAGGCACCCATATGAGGACACTGAAATTGTGGGATCTTGAAAATGATTTTTTTTTCGTTGGAATAGTTGGTTCCTCGTTAAATTCTCTATATGAAAATATATTCATACGCTTAGTCATCAAGTAATCATTGATGTTTATGACTTTGTTTATGCAAACAGGAGCCAAGATAGGAGTTTATAACTTCAGAGGTGGCAGGACATTAACCGGATGGGCTACATGGCCGTAGTCCAACTTCAACTCACAAACAAAAGGGAACAATGTTGAATTCCGAAAGAGATTGAAGAAACGGGATCAACTAAACTATGCGGCAGCGAAAATCTGTAAATTGCACATAGTATTATGCTACTGCCTGCATACTGGCTACTATTCCAATTTTTGGTGCGCATGTGCGGAGTATAGATTATTTGTAGGTTATTACCAGCTGTGTTTCCATTCTATATCTTCTTTTGTTGCTGTCTAGAATAAAATACAGCAGATGTCTTTACCTTTTAGACTATGCTTATGATGATTTCCTTTCGTTCGTGTTCTCTTTTCCTTATATTTTGGTGATTAGCGTTGGTGCTGATAATATTGTAAGGACCTGGTTATGTGCGGTCGGAGAGGCGGAGACGATTCCATTATCTAAAAAAAGTTCCATGCTAGAATTATTTTACCGTTGTTAGGATGTGATAGAGGTACTGTGATTATCGAAGGACTCAAATGACGACCAGAGGGAAAGCTGATAAAAATTTCTTGGTCGAGGAAGAGATTTGGCCTATATCTCAATTTTGCCCCTACATGCCTCTCTTCTAACAATCGTCAAACTCACATAGTAGTCATAGTTACATAGTCATGAAGATTAGCGGTTAGGCAGACACTCAGATTGGTGCGGGCGATGTAGCCATGTCAGCAACCGATGGAGCTGTTGATCAATCGGGAAAAAAAAAGATAAGAGAAATCCCCATCTGAAGGTCACCGGGAAAACTTTGATGGTGTGGTCGATCCATAGATCTGCATGGAAACCGGAGTGCATGGAGCGAAATAATCCCTTGGTCCAAATGGCCAAAACTCTCCTCCCTCTTGCCGTTTTCACCCAAATTTCCCTCTCACCACGTTTGTATGGACGACACACAATTCGCTGGCCCGGAAGTAACACTCGAAATTAAAAAATTCTAGCAACTAGACAGAAACTAACAAAAGCAAGGAGGGTGGGTGAACATTGATCCATGCATGCCACTACACGTTGAGGGAGACCTGCTTGTTGCCATCTGCACATGCCTCACGCGGACGATTGACTTGCAGGACATGGCAGCAGCAGGAGGTATATGTGACAAGGGGAACACGGTGAGCAGTAGACACTTTTTTTTTGTGCAAAAAGCAGCAAGAGCAACAACTTTTGTGTTGTATTTAGAGGCGTCTAACGTCTTGATACAGTGAGCATTGGCGTCTAATCTCTAACTGGTACATGTGTGCACCAAGATGATCAATCGCAACAAATAAATAATTTCGTTGTGTAGATCATTTGATGGGAAAAGATCTGTTGCAATCAGTTTCTCGTTTTGAAACATGCGGCAAGAACTTCACCGATCTGGTATTGACAGAGAATACGCAATAAGTTTCTCCCATGCTTTCGATTAGGATCTGAATTCAGTGGTCCAGTGAGATGTGAGTGTATTGTCTATATATCTTCATGTTTGGGCCTCCCGAAGAATAACAATCATTGCTGGGGAATGCACCTTCAATACCGGGTTCAAACTTCCCTTAGTACCGATTGTGCAACCGGTATTGCTATTTCAGTCCTAAAGGTATCCCTTTTAGTACCGGATCAACTGGTACTAAAGTGGCAATAAAAAAAAAAGAAAATCCGCCGACCGGAGGCTCGGCCGCACCCCGCCGTCCGCACAGCACTTGAGCCCCGCACCAGAGAGAGGGAGGGAGGGAGGGAGGCGGTGTACTTATGCTGCTCAGCCACCGCCGCCGGTTGCCGCCGCCGCCGGATCTGAGGAAGAGGTGGCCGCTACTCCAAGATCCACATGCTCCTTGCTCCGCCACGCCCTGCCGACACTCCGCCGCCTCACCGCGCCCTCCCTTCTTGCCTCCGCCGCTCCTTGCCCAGCCACCGCTCCTCACCACATGTAAGAGGTGAGGGGCGAGCGGAGTGGGGAGGAGAGGGGCAGCGACGAGAGGGGCGGTGATGGGATCTGTGTGGAGGAAAGGGAGGGGATTCAACTGGGGAGAGAGAGGGGATTCAGCGGGAGAAGAAGAGAGAGAGATGTAGGTGAGAGGATGTGGGGACGAGCTAGCGGATAAGTGTGGGGAGGGGGGTGAGCGTGGGGTGAGAGAAAGAAAGGGGGCTGACGCGTGAGGGGAGGTTGCGATTTAGTACCGGGTGAAGCCTTTGCCCGGTACTAAAGGGGTCATGAGGGGCTCCACGGGAACTGGCCATTAGGCTCGGTCATAATGCTCACATTAGTACCGGACCCAACGCAACTAGGACCGAGCCTCTCTTCTAACAATAGTCAAACTCACATAGTAGTCATAGTTACATAGTCATGAAGATTAGCGGTTAGGCAGACACTCAGATTGGTGCGGGCGATGTAGCCATGTCAGCAACCAATGGAGCTGTTGATCAATGGGAAAAAAAAAGAGAAGAGAAATCCCCATCTGAAGGTCACCGGGAAAACTTTGATGGTGTGGTCGATCCATAGATCTGCATGGAAACTGGAGTGCATGGAGCGAAATAATCCCTTGGTCCAGATGGCCAAAACTCTCCTCCCTCTTGCCGTTTTCACCCAAATTTCCCTCTCACCACGTTTGTATGGACGACACACAATTCGCTGGCCCGGATGTAACACTCGAAATTAAAAAACTCCAGCAACTAGACAGAAACTAACAAAAGAAAGGAGGGTGGGTGAACATTGATCCATGCATGCCACTACACGTTGAGGGAGACCTGCCTGTTGCCATCTGCACATGCCTCACGCGGACGATTGACTTGCAGGACCATCACCACTACGCAACACTTTGCAAGTTAAATCTCGAAGAGGATAGCATAGCAAACCAACAAATTAAAACAAGGAAAATCCAGGCATTTGGAAGAAGAGAGTGAAAACCGTACAAGTGAAAATCGTTCGGCATTCATGCATACAAACCCTAGCTAAGGAGGTTCGCAGGAAGCTAGGCTGGCTAGCTAGCATGGCTAATGTTACTGCCTGCACCGGCCCGGCTACTGTACTCTCTGGACTACCTGCGCCGGTGCCATTCAAGGACGTCGGCGGCGGCGACGGTGATGCCGGGCAGCAGGACGCCGACGCCTCAGCGCCGGAGGAGTACGCGAGCGCCGTCATCTCCGACCTCCCGAGCAACCCGAAGCTGTTCCTGCGCCGCTACCAGGGCACGTGGGTGCTGGAGTCATGGGTGCCGGGGATCGTCGCCATCCAGCGGGGCTTCGCGCCGCGCGGCGGCGACGTCATCCTCGCCAGCCCGCCCAAGTGCGGCACCACGTGGCTCAAGGCCCTGGCCTTCGCCACCATGGCGCGCGGCGTTCACCCACCGGCCGGCGACCCCGGGCACCCGCTCCTCCGCGTCAACCCGCACGACTGCGTCCCCTTCATGGAGAAGCTCTTCGCCGCCGGGCTGGGGAGCAAGGTCATGGACGCGCTGCCGTCGCCGCGGCTCATGGCCACGCACATGCACCACTCCGTCCTGCCGGCCTCCATCAAAAAGAACCCCGACTGCAAAATCGTCTACATATGCAGGTTATATAACTTAGCAGTTTAGGATGATTAATTCTAGATAGTATTTCTAGTCCATCGGCAAATGTGCTATTCTTTCCGTTCCAAGTCACTTTAATTTTATCTTAAATTAAATTTGTCTAACTTTGATCAATTTTTTATAAAAAAATATATTAATATCTTCAATGTCAAATATATGCACTATATATAAAAATATATTTCATGTTCTATCTAATAAATTATGTATTTTTTCTATTAACTTAGTCAAAGATAAATTAAAGAAGTTTGGTTTACAATAAAACAACTTATAATTTAGGATGGAGAGAGTAATAATAGTTAACCTCCACTAAACGGTATGCAGGGATCCGAAGGACATGTTGGTTTCTATGTGGCAGTTCTCCAGGAGGATTCGACCAGACCTTGAATTATCCGACCTGTTGGAGGCAGCCTGCGACGGCAGCTGCCTGAGCGGCCCCATCTGGGACCATGTCCTTGGGTACTGGAATGCCAGCAAGGTGAGCCCGGAGACGGTGCTGTTCCTGAGATACGAGGAGATGCTGCAAGACCCCGTCAGCAATGTCGTCAAGCTGTCGCGGTTCCTGGGACGGCCGTTCTCGCCGGCTGAGGAGGAGGCGGGGGTCGCCATGGACGTGATGAGGTTGTGCAGCTTCGAGAAGCTGAAAGATCTGGAGGTGAACAAGGCAGGCTCAGGCTCAGGATCGCCATCCCTGCGAGGCGTTCGTGAAGGTGCCTTCGTGAACAGCTCCTACTTCAGGAGAGGCGAGGCGGGAGACTGGGCGAACCACATGACGCCGGAGATGGCCCGGCGTCTGGACGCTGTCATGGAAGAGAGGTTCTGCGGATCAGGCTTCTCCTTCTCCTGATCGATCGGTCATCGGCGTACCCTGTTTGTGTCATCACACGATGAACCGATAAAGATTTCCGCAAGCCATCAACTGCCTCTTCATTCTCATGCATGCGCCTCTTATTAGTTAGATGCCTGATAAATGCACACTGTTGCGCACAGATGCACAGTTGACGATGAGCTCTAGATGATAATATTACTCCTGAATTGCTCCATAATTCTATTAAGGAATTTTTCTTAATATATTGATACACAGCTCTCCTGCATGTTTGAGAAAAAAATTATATTTATAAAGAAAATATAGCAGGAGACAATGAGGCAGTGCAATATATAAAATCAATTTGGAAAGTTGTGTGTACATCCTTTTCCTGCTAAGTGCCACAACCCAAATCACTTGGAATTTCAAGAAAAATTGGAGATCAATACCAGTTTCCTTTTGCTTGTGTTTTTCCATGTCTCCTTCGCATTTGTGACAGTTGGATCGTTCTTTAATTTCATTTCAATACCGTTAAGAAAAGTGCAATTCTTTGGTGCTGTCTGGAGGTTATTAACTTGTTATACAATCATTGGTTCCTGAACACGGCCCTTTTTTAGTAATGTGTCAAGTTTTTTTTGTTTTGAATCAGCCGACATGTTAACTGCCTTGCGGGTATTGATGGAGAAGGAGATAAAAAAAATGAGAAGGAGATAATTTTTTTTTACAAATTTACAAGGTGCCATGTGGACTTAAATTATTATAAATATTCAAGTTGAGCATTTGTGCAACAAATTTGGAAATGGTAAAAGAACTGATCTTTTTCTAACAAGGATTCTTTATCCATATGACCATGTGTGCAGCTCCCTCAGACCTTTTAACCTCACCTTTCATGAAACGGGACTATGCCATTTGCCATAGGCATATGCAATGGTGAAGTGATCTCTCAGCTCCAATAGTTATGTGCTCCAGCTTAATATTTGGTGAACAACACAAACTATTTGGAGGTTTACGAGCTACAGGAATGCACATTCCTAATTTTTTTTCTATAATTTTGGAGACTTTATGGCTGCCTTTTCCACTTTAAAGTTATTTTTGAGACTGCCTCAGAGTGTTTTTACCGTCCTTGGAAGTTATTAGAGGTATTGCACCACTAAAAATATAACACTCTCAGAGATACCAACATCTTCGAACCGCACATCAAAAAGATAGAAGGCAACATTTTAACCAAAGACTACTTGATAAAGAAAGGGTGGCAAGGATCCAAAAATGTCAACTTTGTTATCAATAGTTGTGAGTAACTCATTTGTTATTGGGATGTCTCTATTGGGAAATATTTATTAGGGGAATGCTGGCACATGATGGATTGTTGGGATGTCATCGGATACCTTATGGAGTATGGACAACATTATGGAAAAGGTGTGATAGATGCATATGGTTTTTGGATGCACTCTGGCTTGATTCATTATTCCAGCATCTTATTTCAGCATAAACTGGTCTGCAGCATAAACTGCTTGATTCTTGCATAAAAGGTCAAAAGGAAAATCTTTAATCATTTAAACTCGACACAACACCCAAAAGGCCTTGCCAATCTCAGCTCATAAGTAAAAGGTTGTATATATAATAACCTCCACGTAGCACCAAAAAGATTTCAGTGACATTGGAAGGAAAGTGCACTATTAAAGAAACACTTATCTGTCTCCGTTCATCCGCATCAGTCGTTCAAAAAAATCCACAAATAATACCGACGTGCTGGCTCTCAATAAGAGCGCCGATACAAATTATCCATGCCGATTCTCAACAAGAGCCACCATAAAAAAGACAGTCTTTTGTGACTTGAATTTTAGCCTGTATTCACAAAACCGTAATTTTTTCATATGAATTCAGATGAAAACAAACTATAAAGCTCCTCGCCAACTTCGGACCTGTGCCATTGTCAATGCTGAAATGAGCATACACAGTGGGGTGATGGCAGGTTCATACTCCGTATTAACGAGCTCTGTTGTGCAGGGGTGTGTGCATTCAGACATCTAAATTAAGGTACAATTGTATAAACATCAACCATAAGTAACTTCAAGTTTAACGTCCTCCTTTCCCCCATAAGTAATTTTATTGCAAATATCTGCCCCTATACTACGCTGATTTTAGGCCAAAAAAAATTGGACTTTCTGTTGGCCCCACAAAATGCACAAGTCTAGGTCCGGTTTCCCCTACACAGTGGCGAAGGATTCCAAGCCTACATTGTTTGAGGTGATCCCCAGCTGATATTCTTTCAGTAGCTTCTAAATCTCATTGCTAGCAGCGGGTGGTTATTGTGGTCTTCAAATCCTGGTGTAGCGAGGGCATTTACAGTTGTTCCTTTCCCTTATTGTCTGTTCATTGCAATTTTCAAGCTCCGGTGGGTGTACATAAGTTATCCTTGTTTTGTACTAGATGCTGTTTGTTCTTGATAAATATCAGATATAAAGCACTCTTTCATTCTGTGTCTTTCTTTAAACAAAAAACATTGTTCGCTGGCACACATCTGAGTACACGTACAATACAGCATTGTTCATGGGACACACACACGTATAGTACACGGATAGATCAGCAGAACGAGAAGCCTGATCCGAGGAGCCTCTCTTCCATGACTACGTCCAGACGTCGCGCCATCTCCGGTGTCATGTGGTTCGCCCAGTCTCCCACCTCCCCTCTGCTGAAGTAGGAGTTGTTCTTGTTCATCAAGCCACCTTCACGAATGCCTGGTAGGGGTGACGAGCCAGAGCCTACCCTGTTCACCTCCAGATCTTTGAGCTTGCTGCACATCCTCACCACGTCCATGGCGACCCCCGCCTCCTCCTCGTCCGGCGAGAACGGCCGCCCCAGGAACCGCGACAGCTTGACGACGTTACCGACTGGGTCTTGCAGCATCTCCTCGTATCTCATGAACAACACTCTCTCCGGGCTCGCCTTGCTGGCGTTCCAGTACCCAAGGACATGGTCCCAGATGGGCCCGCTCAGGCAGCTGCCCTCGCATGCTGCCTCTAACAGGTCGGAGAATTCAAGGTCCGGCCGGATCTTCCTGGAGAACTGCCACATAGAAACCAACATGTCCTTCGGATCCCTGCCGTTTGATCCGATCGATCAGTAGAAATATTTCAACATTTGGCCATTACTCCTTCTCTCCATTATAGGTTGTTTTGGTATTTTTAGATTTATAGTTTTTTACTATATATCTAGCAAAAGCAATGAATCTATAAATGTTAAAACGACTAATGAACCTAGAAATATTAAAACGACTACTATTTGGGACGGAGAGAGTAGAAAATAGAATACCTGCATATGTAGACGATTTTGCAGTCGGGATTCTCGGCGATGGACGCCGGCAGGATGGAACGGTGCATGTGCGTGGCCATGAGCCTCGGCGACGGCAGCGCGTCCATGGCCTTTCTCCCCAGCGCGGTGCCGAACTGCTTCTCCATGGACGGGACGCAGTCGTCGGGGTGGACGCGGAGGAGCGGGTGCCCGGCGGGGTCGGCGGCCGGCGGGTGCACGCCGCGCGCCATGGCGGCGAAGGCCAGGGCCTTGAGCCACGGCGCGCCGCACATGGGCGGGCTCGCGATGACGACGTCGCCGCGGCGCGGCGCGAAGGCGCCCCGCTGGATGGAGACGATCCCCGGCACCCACGGCTCCAGCACCCACGTGCCCTGGTAGCGGCGCAGGAACAGCTTCGGGTTGCTCGGGAGGGCGGAGACGGCAGCGCTCGCGTACTCCTCCGGCGCTGAGGCGTCGGCGTCTTGCTGCCCGGCGTCACGGTCGCCAATGATGACGACGACGTCCTTGAACGGCACCGGCGCAGATAGTCCAGAGAGTACAGTAGCTGGGCTAGTGCCAGTAGTAACATTAGCCATGCTAGCTAGCTAGTGTAGCTTGTTGCAGCTGCTAGCTAGCTAGGGTTTGCATGCATGCCGATCGATTATTGCGTGTGCAAAGACGTGGCTTTCGCTACTTACCAGTTTCACAAAAATTTTCCTTGTTTTGTTAACTGTGATATCCTTTTGAAGATCTGTAAACTGTTGCGCAGTTGTGTCAATCGATTATTGTGATCCTTAACTGATTGCAACTGATTGTCTTTTTTACACCAAAAACAAGTGTTGATAGTGATTGAATTGCAACCGATTGTACATATCTTAAATCAATGTTTTGGTATGTACTGTGTATGTACAATTCCTTAAGCGTCAACCTAGCTGACAGCTGATGGCAACCGATCATCTTTTTCCCATCGATGGGTACGTACACCATGGTCCATGAAAATGTTTTTTGGTTGCGATTGAATGGGCAACTTGGTCTTGGTGCAGGTACAAAGATTAGACGTTCACTGTTCCAGACGAACCGGAGGATCAGCAAGCTAGATTGGGATGGAAAGGAACTGCCAGGAAGGCTGATGTGTTTGTCTGCTGCTGAAGAAAAGCCACACCACTGAATTCAGATTCTAATTCAAAGCACAAGGCCCGAGAAAATGCAGAGCTACATCGTGTAAATTTGCACTTGAGATTGATGTTGGTGCATATGATCGAATCTATGTGTAGTGTATTTGCAAGGAAAAAAAGGTTGAATTGGTGATGTAGAATTTGGCACCGAGAGGGATAGACGAATGGCGAACTTCGTGTGCCGGTCGCTAAATATCTCGTGCTGCTGCCATGTCCATCGTCGTCTGGGTGTGGCATGGGCAGATGGCAACAGGCAGGTCTCCCTCAACGTGCATGGTGGTGATGGTCCAGCGCACCAAATCTCTGATAGAGAAACAGATCGCAACCGATCGATCATTTTCCCCTACCTTCAGATGATTTTGACAACAATAATACATCACGGAAATGGTTTTTTTTTGTTGTTGTTGCGGATTATTGTCAACTCAGCGCAAAGGTGCAAATGATTCTTAGACGCCTGCGCTCACCGTGACAAGACATTTGACGCCTGTGGATGCAATACAGATAGAGAGGTTGTGGCTACAACTGCAAGAGTCGGTCGGATGGAAAGGAACTGTCACGAAGGCTGATGCTTTGTCTGCTGCTGAAGCCGAATTCAGATTCTGGGCCTGTTTAGTTGCCCGATTTTGGACAACTAAAATCACTGCGCCAGCACTGTAGCATACTGTAGCGTTTCGCTTGTATTTGTAAATTATTGTCCAAATATTGACTAATTAGGCTCAAAAGATTCGTCTCGCAAAGTACAACCAAACTGTGCAATTAGTTTTTGATTTCATCTACATTCAGTACTTCATGCATGTACCGTAAGTTTGATGTGATGGGGAATCTTCTTTTTGCATAGTGCCAAAGTTGGGATTTTGGGGTAACTAAACAAGGCCTATAATCAAAAGCATGGCCTGAGAAAATGCACAGCTACGTGTCGTGCAAATGTGCATATATGTGAATCTCTAAATGTGCAGTGTATTTACAATGGAAAGAAAGGTTCAATGGCCTGAGAATGCATGGCTCTGGATCCACCCCAGTAAACTCAGACCGCATGGAGCTGATTTCTTGAGGAGGAGACCGGGATTTTAGATGCGCTCTTGGGGAAAGCAGGCGCATGCATGTGGCCCCTAGCGGAAATCTATACTGTCGAGCGGCTGCTGTGGGTCCAGCGCTGTTTGTGTAGGCATCTACAAACGCTTACACCGTTAGTCTATGAATACATTATTCATCGGACGATCAAGTATCTGGACGGGCAATTCAGCGTGCAAAGAATGATACAGAAGATAAAAAAGTTGCCTTTAAGTTGTGATATGCAGTACTCCTCAAATCGAGACTCCCTATTAGACCACTTGAAAAGCCCCCGGTCTATGGCTATTCCGAGATTGCCAAGCTTTGTTCTGGCATGTTATTTTTTTCAACCTTAGTACATGTAACGTCCAAACTACCGTGCGTCTTGGACCTATATTTAGCCTCCTTTTCAAGTCTAGGGGGTGAGGGAGTGAGGAACTTCACCCTTCTTTTCATGGGAAATCTAGTAAAATTGTATTCAATTTTTGGACCAATGAAATGATGCCATATAGAATTGGCCAGTTGGCAAAAATTGAGTGAGAAAAAGCCAAAAAACAGCCGATTTGCTAATCAAACCCAGCAGGGTAACTGCATCAACCGAAAACTTGCATGCCAACAAACCCGGAACCACACAAACGTAAAGAGACAGAAACATAATAAAGTACTGAAACATACATTATTGAGTTTGTAGATGGATCAAAATAAAACCCAGTGATCTAAAATTGACATGACAATAACAACTGTCACATCCATTGGCCATTTGCCTGCTGTAGACGTATGACATGAGATGGACTCGCCTGTGTGATCATGGTGTGCATGCGTCTAAGTCATTCTTGTAATCCTCCGCGAAAAAAAAAAAGTCATTCTTGTTACTGAAAACATTTGTTTTAGGGAACGTAATTGAAAAGAGAGAAGAAGTATGATGAAGTTAGCCAACCTCTTTTCCTGAGCCCAGCCCGCGACAGAACTTACGGAATCTCATCCAGACCGGAGGCCCCCGGCCTTTCTACTAAAGCTTTTCTAGGAAAAGAAAACTACAGCTTCTTATTCTGTTACGACATGCAGGATCTTATTCTGTTCTACAAATTCATAGGCTTCCGAACGGTTTTCAGACGAGGAGATTGTTGGTTTGAAAGGAATATAGATGGTCTGAAAATTAAGTTGCCTTGGCTGCCATCGCAGCTGGGAAGAGGGCGTGAGCACCAAAAGGACACCCAGATGAAGCTGTTGCTCGGTTCAGGAGACAAGGTGGCCCCTGAAATCTCAAGGAGACAAGGCCGAGATCTCAACGCAGGCACATGCCAAGCGCACATGCACATAAACCCTAGGCCATTTCTTTCTTTGGAAGTTCTGAACCCTAGGCCATTTCTTTCATCAGTGCCTGTAAGCAGCATAATAACATGTTCGTATTCCAGTATATCTGAAGTTCTGAACTATACTGTCCAAAAAAGAAAAAGAAAAGCAGAGCCTGCCCAAAATCATCACACAGATGAGCTGCGGCACTACTTCGCATGGAACGGAACTTCCGTCAGAAACACGCCGGGTTCATTATGATCCTGACATGACAGGAATTCTCGCTCCGATCCGTAGGGAGACGGGAGACAGAGACGGAGCGGGGGTCCGGGGAGGGAAGAACGAGATGCTCGCGCCTCGCCCGGCCACGGGATGACGGGAAGCAGAAGGGAGAATAATGCGTTGCAGCTGCCACTGCCATGCCGTGCTGCCGGGCCATGCCGGTCGGCAGGGAGCGGCGGCTTTTGTGAGCCGCGACCTCCCCCGTCCCTTTAGCAGCAGCGCCTACCCATATTCTTCAGCCCTCGCCCCCATCTTATGCCTGCTGGCCGCGTCAGGGTTTTACCTGCATTGTTCGTCAGGGGTTGTCTTTCCTCTTTTCAGATTCCAGTCGGCAATTCGGATCCTCGGCCCTGCCGCTCGCTAATTGCCCTAACAAACGCGTCCACCATCCTGCGACGATGCGGCTTTATTACCAGCTTTTATCGGTGGACAATTTGCAGGAGCTTTGGGCCAACCTCTTTCACAACCGATGTAGTCTGCTTTCATTCTCCGGGTGGTCTATTAATTCTACAGGTCAGGTCATTTGGGACATTGGCTGGGTGGCAAGATATTACAAGTCATTCTAATTTTTTTTTAAGGTCAAAACATCTCAAGTTTGATATCAAATAAGTACCATTACTTTCTTCATTAAATATATTTTTATAATATATCTATCGTCGGTGTCATAAATTTTTTTTGATCCTCTCAATAATTTTAGTCAATCATAAAATAAATTGACTCTCTTGTAATTAGAACGGAGGGAGTAGCTCAGTAGAACGGATGGATGAATAAAATCCTGAATACAATCCTTGCGATGCAGTGACCACATAGGCAGGTACAGCGAGCGAATGGAGGTGGCAGACATTCGATAGCATGTATATGGACGCATGGTATTGTCAACATCACGGAGCACAGCACAGAGATAGCCCCAAGCATGGACACGGCATGTGTGGATCATGGTGGATCGGTGATGGCGTACGGTACGGGAGGGTTCGTCTTTCTCCTCAGGGTTAATCATGTCTCCACACAAGGGGAAGGGAGCTACTCCTATGTATATTAAAAAAATCTCTTTAAAGACCACGCATCAGTACTTATCACTAGTAGCTCAGCTAGCCCATACACCACTTCTTTTTCTTTACTCAAAAATAGACCGTCTTGCATCGATGCTAAAGGTTGTTTATGGGTCCCAGTCTCCCAGAGAAGAAGTTCTAGCCGGGAACAAAATATCTTTTCCTTGACGGAATTGAGAGCTTCATTGTTGATTGAATTTGGTTAGTACTTAGTATACAACAACAAACTCTTGCTACACAAATGGCCTAGCAATAGACCACCCGACAAGCACCTTGCAAAAGTGTACTTTCACAACATATGAAACAAAACAACTACTGTATATGTGTTGAAAAAAGTTATACATTGTGAAAATATATTATGAAGGTATCCTTGTAAAAGAACACTTTTAATCTATATGAAACAAGTATATGCACTTAAAGTATCTCTCATGACATATCTCGTAACATCAATTTTATATCAACCATCTGGACGAAAAGAGTTATATATTGCAAGAATTAAAAAAAATACATAAAAAATTAAATGGATATATATTTACAATGAGAAGATGTGGTTAATTTCTCACAAGCTCGCCTAGAATTTCTTCATGTTGAAAATTATATATCCATATCACCATATGACAACCGAACACTAGTCAAACTGGGAAGCAACAACCATGGTCAAAAACTGAAAGTGAAAAAACAACCCGTTGTATGCCCTCGGGATTACCAGTTTTGCACAAAAATCACTTCTCGATTAGCATTAATCAGTTGCAGATCGAGGGCTGCAGAAAAAATAGGAGCTTTTACTTTTATCACCAGACAGGACAGGATAACATGCTGTAGCCCGCGACAACACTGCAAACCACCGTCAATTACTGTGGCCGTGTTCCAGTGTCGTAGTAGTGATCTGACTCTGACGGCGAGCTCTCCTCTTTTTTCTACTGCCAATCAAAGAGGAACCCCGTGGGCCCACTTGGGCTGGGCCTACTCGCATGTGATGATGTGGCCACCAGATCCAATAGTAAAACTTTGGGATGTGCAGTGTGTGTGCTCTGAGGAGTGGCCCTGGCCCACCGATAAACCCGGCCGTGAGAAAATGCTGGGGGCACACGTCCGTAGTACGCCTGACAGACACTACGGCTAACACAAATTAAACCGGATCAACCATTCAACCGTACAGTATGGATTAACTCAGATCTAGGCAACGGATGGCCCTCTTTATACCATTTATACCATGATTGTAAAGGTTCTGTATAAGAAATAGGTCATGCTTACATCCACCCATCTAAATTTTAGCCAGTTAAGCTAAACACAAAAAAAGCTAAGCTAGGGTGTTTAGATCCACCAGCTAATTGTACTGTTGGACTATCATACCCTTGCCATTTTAAAGTAGTACTGCGACGGCGGCGGCCACCGCCCCGCCTTGCTCCTGTTCCTGCGACGGCAAGGGCCACGTGGTGGCTAGAGCAGCAACGAGGGTCTGCGAGGAGCAACTGCCGCGGCCGGATAAGCTGATGCCGCGGGCTCTAGTAGCGACGACGGGGGAGGTGTTAGTTGAAGATTCTAGATGCTGCAACTAGGACTGTCACTTTCTCAAATTCAAAATTCTAGATGCTGCAAACATGAAAGGTCAATGATTCATGGACTGATGGTGTACTTTACTCTAAATTACATATTTAGATATCACATCTTCTATATATATCTACAATATTTCTATTTATAATAATGGTAATCCAAAGAGCATTTCGTAAACCGTACGATATAGGTATATAATGATATAGATTGTGAAGAATACTGTTAGAGTTTGCATGACCTAATTGTTTCCCTCTATACTAAATGCCAACATTTTGGTACAAATCTATAGATCTAGCAGAAAAACAATAATTAAAATGGAACTGAATTTCCACATGTAAATAAAGGTGACAGTATTAGTTGAAGGTACAGCTAATGCCAACATTTTGGTACAAATCTATAGATCTAGCAGAAAAACAATAACTAAAATGGAACTGAATTTCCACATGTAAATAAAGGTGACAGTATTAGTTGAAGGTACATCTTGCAGTTGAAAAGGAAGGAAAACTCTAAAGAGGTCTCTCTGGTCTCCGCACATGATGCATGCTATTTTGAGAGCTTCCCAGCTTTCAACCACCTATCTTCCACCGGTTCCTGCATAAATTTGGGGGGGAAAACAAGCTTACAGTGCATCCACCATCATCTAAAGATCACTGTTTACTGATATGAGCCACGGAAAGTGATATGAGCAGGAGGCACTCAGCAAGCCTGCCTTTTTCACTTAAACTCCATATCGTTTACATCAGTCAACCAAACCTTAAGAGTTTAAAAGGTATAAACTGGTACTAAACAAACACTTAACATTTTTATACTAATAACAGGAGGGTTAACTAGGCAATGTGTTGCACACACGCAACACCTGCAGATGTCAGACCTATTTATTGCCATCCATCCATTTCTCACCTCGCCACCCTGCAGCATTCACTCACCCACTGCTCACTCCCTGCACTCCTCTCTCCCCTGCTCCAGTGCTCCTGCTCTGCATCTCCTGCAACCAACAACATGCAGGGACGCAGGGGCGCCGTCGCTGCGGCATTGGTGTGCGCGGCGGCGCTGATGCTCGGCGGTGGCCGCTGCGCGCAGGCGGCGGCGGCGGAGGACAAGATCGGCGGCCTGCCGGGCCAGCCGCCGGTGGGCTTCGCGCAGTACGCCGGCTACGTCCCGGTGGACGACGCCGGGAAGCGGTCGCTCTTCTACTACTTCGCCGAGGCGGAGGCGGATCCGGCGGCCAAGCCGCTCGTGCTCTGGCTCAACGGAGGTAAAATTCACTTGTCGGCAGAGCTCTGTCACTGTGCGTTTTGCTGAATTATTGCCTAGTGGGGTGTTTCAATCTGGCGCGGCGTGCAAGGGTAGTTTGATAAGACCTGGGTGGAATAGAAATGGAGCAATGGAGCATCATGGATGATGCCAATGAGGAGAAGGGAGCTCAATTTTCAGTGCAAATGCACATGTGGCTAAATATTTAATCTGTTCAGTTCTTACTCCAAAAAAAAAAACTATAGACATATTTCTTCTTCAGCGATAGAGAGTTAAAAGCAGACCTTTTGATTTTACTAATGTTTAGAAGGTAATTCTAGTTGAACATGGAAATGAAAAATTTTCGAAAAAGAAAGCAAAAGGCTCCTATATAGCATCTTTCGTTCTTTTTAGGGGGAGGGTATAGGATGAAATCAGATTCCCTCTAGGATTCTTATCAGGGTTACTTTCCCCCTCCCCTTGAAGTTTTGTGTTCTGCTGCCAATGCAATCTTCTTCTTTTTTTGTCTTGGAAAGAGATTCTGGTGATGCTCATGCATGTGAATGTAGGACCTGGGTGTTCATCCGTAGGAGTGGGGGCGTTCTCAGAGAATGGGCCATTCAGGCCTAGTGGCAATGTGCTAGTCAGGAATGAGTATAGCTGGAACAAAGGTGAGCATTTCTTGCAAGTTGTAGTAACCGCACCAAAGCAAAACTTTTGGTGCACAATGGCTCCTTTTTGGTTGGTACTTCTTTTTGGTGGGAAAAGGTCAGAAATTTAGGAGGCCTTAATTTCCCTTTTGGTACCTGTTTGTTGTTCCAGAGGCCAACATGCTGTATTTGGAGAGCCCTGCAGGAGTTGGCTTCTCATACTCCACTGATCCTTCCTTCTATCAGGGTGTTGGTGACAGCATGACAGGTGAGTTCTAATCATAGCTCATTTTTGCTGTAGAGTTTGACTGGCAGGCTAATTATTCTTGGGGTCTTTTAAATTTCTGAAGCCAGAGACAATTTGAAGTTCTTGCAAGGCTGGTTTGCCAAGTTCCCACAGTACAAGGGCAGGGACCTGTACATTACAGGAGAGAGCTATGCTGGTAAAGCCATTTTACTCCACCAGCATCCTGAAGTTGCTCCAATTCTGAATTTGTAACTTCATCTCCTGACTAGTAGGATTTTTTTTTCAGGCCACTATGTCCCACAGTTAGCACAGCGCATGGTTGAATTCAACAAGAAGGAGAAGCTATTCAATCTGAAAGGCATTGCTGTAAGCAAATTCCTAACAAGCTTAGTTATGGAAACCTCAACTGCTAAATAATTTCAGGCATTGGACAAAGGTGTACTTACTGCTTAATTCCCTCCCATTGGTTCAATAGCTGGGTAACCCGGTCCTCGAATTCTCCACCGATTTCAACTCGAGGGCCGAGTTCTTCTGGTCGCACGGCCTGATCTCGGATTCGACCTACAACATCTTCACGACGGTGTGCAACTACTCGCGGTATGTGAGCGAGTACTACCACGGCTCCCTGAGCGCGTCCTGCGACCGGGTGATGAGCCAGGTGACCAGGGAGACCAGCCGGTTCGTCGATAAGTACGACGTCACCCTGGACGTCTGCATCTCCTCTGTCCTGATGCAGTCCCAAATCCTTTCCCCCCAGGTTGTTGACTTTGCCATCGTTCACCATGCTTGGAGGTTGTTAGCATGTTATATTGTTGACATTGTCTTCTGTTTGTGTTCACCGTGCAGCAAGGGAGCAGGGAGCTGGACGTGTGCGTGGAGGACGAGACGATGAGCTACCTGAACCGGAAGGACGTGCAGCAGGCCATGCACGCCCGCCTCAGCGGCGGCGTGCAGAGGTGGACGGTCTGCAGCAGGTGAGAGTGTGTGCGCGCTCCCTGTCTGAACTTGCTCTCAGATGCTCGGCGATTGCTCCATTTCAGTGTTCAATTCTGCATTTCGTCATCGAGATCAACTGACTCCGCAATGTTTGGTACTTTGGTTCAATTGAGCAGTGTTCTTGAGTACAAGCAGCTGGACCTCCAGATCCCCACCATCAACACCGTCGGAGCGCTCGTGAAGTCCGGCATCCCCGTGCTGGTTTACAGGTGATCATCTGAACTTCTGAAGAAACCGATTGCTCCAAGCTGGCATCTGCATATACAGAATGCAGTTCTCATTTCAGGCAGATGCAGGCATACAGAACCTGACGCTGGGGGGAAAAAAATCTCATCATGTTTCTTTGCCTGCATTGCGTCTGCAGCGGCGACCAGGACTCGGTGATCCCGCTGACAGGGAGCAGGACGCTGGTGAGCCGGCTGGCGAGCAGGCTCCGGCTCAACGCGACGGCGCCGTACCGGGCCTGGTTCCAGGGGAAGCAGGTCGGCGGGTGGACGCGGGTGTTCGGCGGCGGCGCGCTCTCCTTCGCCACGGTGCGGGGCGCGTCGCACGAGGCGCCATTCTCGCAGCCGGAGAGGTCGCTCGGGCTCTTCAGGGCCTTCCTCGCCGGCCGGCCGCTGCCGGAGTCGTTCGAGTGATGGGAGATAAGTTCTTGGTGGTCGTTGAGAGGAAAGCCTCTCCCCCGTGTATGTTTGTAAGCGTGCAGCTAACTCAGGCTGCGTATGCCGTGATCCGGTTGACACTGGCAAACGCAATCGGGTTCGTCTCCCCAAGTGTAACAAGATGTCCTTGAAACTGAGATTGTATTGTAAGATGTAGAGATGCAATGGAAATATGTTCCATTACACGGGCACTCTTTAGTGCACGTCAACATTCAGAAACCTGTGGAAAAGGGAAAATTATAGCATCCATTGAATCCACTAATGGTTTCTGGTTACTGACACGCAGAATAGAACGCTAACCACAGTGCAATCAATGAACAAAAAAGAAAAGAAAGGAAACCTGATGATCCAGGCGCCCTAACAACATACCATTATCTTACTCTCAAAAAAAGAACATACAATCACCCATCAATGTTATTTGTGACTTGAATAAGTTACATCCATACATAACTGGGAGATTTAAGTACGACAGTGCAAGCTGGGAGATTTAAGTACGACAGTGCAAGCGATATCCGTGTCATCCTGCTAGCAGAACCCTAATGAAGTAATGATACAAGTAACTGCAGGGAACTGAAAATTCCAAGTTTCTTTCAAAAACAAGGCAACTCAAGGTCTAGCATACAGTGTGTTCGCTAAATGCGTCTCTGCCTATTCATTTCCATAGCATTCCTACTGCCTCACTTCCAACTGAAAAAATATCTAGATAAAGCGTCTAATGGGGTGGGCGAGCCATGTCAATCAAGTTTTTACCATCATGAGGAGCCCAGCTGACTTGTACAGAAGGCCATCTTTCAGACCAAAGATTTTTCTACCTCAGTTAGGCACTTAGAGCAGGTTCCAAGGGCTCAGCAACACCACTACTGCCATTCAGGACTATTACCTTGCCCTCAGAATCCACATCCACAATGCAAGAGTCACCTTCTTTCACCTCACCAGCAAGCATCTTCTCTGCCAGACTATCCTCCAGAAGCCTCATGATAGCACGCCGCAAAGGCCGGGCACCATAACTTGGGTTGTAACCCTCATCAACAACTCTATCACGGAACTTCTCTGTAACCTGGAGATCAATGTCCTTGGCCTTAAGCCTGTTGAACACTTCCTTCAGCATAATGTCTGCAATCTCCTTCACCTCCAATTTTGTCAGCTGCCGGAACACAATCATCTCATCCAATCTGTTCAAGAATTCTGGACGGAAATACTGCTTCAACTCCTCCGTCACCAGGCTCTTGATCCTGTTGTAGCTAGTGTCCTTCTCGTCATAGTCAAGATCGAACCCAATCTTACGGCCTCCCTTCTCAATGACACTGCTTCCGACATTCGATGTCATGATCAATAGTGTGTTCTTGAAATCAACAGTGCGCCCCTTGCTGTCAGTTAGCCTCCCATCTTCTAAGATCTGAAGCATCATGTTGAAAACATCTGGATGTGCTTTTTCAATCTCATCAAAGAGAACAACAGTGTACGGACGGCGACGAACTGCTTCAGTCAATTGGCCTCCCTCGGTGTAGCCAACATAACCTGGAGGTGATCCAATGAGTTTGGAGACAGTATGTCTCTCCATGAACTCACTCATGTCAAGCCTGATCATAGCCTCCTCTGAGCCAAAGTAGTAAGCCGCCAGAGCCTTTGCTAATTCTGATTTACCAACTCCAGTAGGTCCAGAGAATATGAAGCTAGCAATTGGACGATTCGGATTCTTGAGCCCGACACGAGCACGTCGAATAGCACGGCTAATAGCTTTGACTGCTTCGTCCTGACCAATGATACGTGTGTGTAGTGTCTCCTCCATCTTAAGGAGACGATCAGACTCATCAGATGAGACTTTCTCCACAGGAATTCCAGTCCAAGAGGAGACGATATGCTGAATGTCTGCCTCTGTGACAAGAGGACCAACTTCACCAGATTCAGTCTCTGCTTTAATCATTTCTTTGCTCTTGTCGATGATGGCTGTAATCTGGGCCTTCAGCTCCATTTCCCGATCCCTTAATTCACCAGCCTATCAAGGAACAAATACAATAAGTCGATAAGATAACATGGACAATATTTTAGAAGCAGTACAGCTGGTTGAGGATCCATGTAAAACTCCAATAGCATCAGAGTCTGTGTTACATCCAAAGCCATTTTTTTATTTCCCATGAGATGGTCAAATCAATTCATAAAAACAATAATGATGAGATAACATGAAAATATGGAGATGGTAGAAATTGTTCATGGTCCTCTGAAAAAGTGAATATGGTTAGATCAATTTATAGCTGTGCAACAGTAACATACCTTCTCAAAATCTTGGCCTCGTACAGCCTCGTTTTTCTGCTTGGTTATCTGCCGAAGCTCTTTGTCCAGCTCTTTGGCTTCATCAGGGAGCTGTAACGCCAAAGAACCACACTCAGCAAGAAAAATGCAGTGAAGCATATTGCTTGTAGCCCGAAAAATTCAGCATTCGTTACCTGGGCGTGCCTCAGCCTAACACGAGACCCAGCTTCATCAATTAAGTCAATGGCTTTGTCAGGCAGGAAGCGGTCACTGAGGAAATAAAAGAAATATAAAATTATGTTATTATAAAATGTCTGACAAATATAAATATTAGATGCATTCTCTCTTTGAGAAAAATACACTATTTATTTTGTTCAGCTATAATCATATATTCTTTGACTAACCTAGAAATTTTACTTGGATCCTAGAATGTGGCAAATAGAAATTGCTCAAAATCTCAAAACAGATGATTGGAATTAACAAGTAGGTTCAAAATACCATGTATGTCACATAAATTAAGGGTGAAACCTAAGTGCTATGCAATTTAGAACACCTGCTCACATTCTTTTAGCAAAAATCTGAAGCAAAGGGAATCACAGATTGCAAATAAATTTAGCAAAGTCCGGATAATGTTATGGAACATTCAATGGAGAACAATCAAAACACGTACTGCTTCAGAATCTATAAAAAGCTGCACGGCATTTTTCTATGCAAGGAAAAAGTAAACCAAACAGCCAAAACAAAGTATATGACTACACCATGGCTATATCCAAGTGACTTCTTCAAAAGGTAAAATGCAGCAAAAAGATATGATGTTACTTAAAATTTAGGCGTATTGCGAACCTGATATACTGATAAGACAGCTGTGCGGCAGCAATTAAAGCTTCATCTGTGTATCGCAACTTGTGGTGAAGCTCATATCTTTCACGAAGTCCTCTTAAGATCTGTATTGTTTCATCAACAGTAGGCTCAGGAACCTTAACTGGTTGAAACCTTCTTTCCAAGGCAGGATCCTTCTCTATATGCTTCCTATACTCATCCAGCGTTGTTGCACCGATGCACTACAGAGGGAACAGAATATAAAAAGAAGTGGTTAACTAGGGATAATCACACAATTCTGGAATCAGTCTAGATGAGGCCTTTATGACTTTCTCTAAACTAAACCAGCCATATGAGCTAATAAGACAAATAATGTAATACTAGAAGCAACAGAAGGCAAAGTCAGGAACTTATACCTGCAGTTCACCTCTGGCAAGAGCTGGCTTCAAAATATTTGCAGCATCAATTGCACCTTCTGCTGCACCTGCTCCAATAAGTGTGTGCACTTCATCAATAAAGAGAATAATGTCTTCATTTTGCTTAATTTCCTCCATAAGTTTCTTCAGTCTCTCTTCAAACTCTCCACGGTATTTGGTTCCAGCAACAAGGAGTCCCATGTCAAGAGTAATAACCTAACCAGAGAACAGGAGAAATACTGATCAGATTATCCAAACAAGGAGGATAATTAGGTACACATGATTTACCACTAAAATCTGCAAAGCCTACTGAGAATATCACCATCTGATAACATCATAAATCAATTCTGACCATAGCAATCGCACTAATGCAAACCCAAGAGCGGGGTACGTGTTTTTTAGTTCTAAAAACAATACGACGTCTAATTATGGATGCCTGATTTACATCTGATTATATTTGCAAAAAAAACATTTAGTTCCCTTTGCACCAACATCTGATAATATCAGAAATCAATGCAGATCCTAATTGTCACACTAATGGCAACCAGTCCACCGTTGAAAAGTAAGTTCACAAATAAACCTGGGTATGTTACAAAAACTTGCCCAGCAGAGGAAGTAGACTAATTCATAATGAGCTACTTTTGTAAATTAGCATAACGAATTCAGACCAAAAGGAAACCTTGAAAGAAATGAAATAGTAATGCTACTTATCTACACAAGCACTAAAAAACAAAAACTGGTGCCCAGATGACACAGGACGGTCCAGACTAACCTTCTTTCCTTCAATTGTCTCAGGAACATCCCCGTTGGAAATACGTTGAGCTAGCCCCTCAGCAATAGCAGTCTTACCAACACCAGGCTCTCCAATGAGGCAGGGGTTGTTCTTTGTCCGCCTGCCCAAAATCTGTGTCACACGCTCGATTTGATCCTGTCTACCAACAACTGGGTCCAATTTGCCCTGCACGAAAAGAAGGTGAGTTTTTGTTTTAATCTTCACTATTACCTATGCAAGTAAAGCAACAAGCAGATTGGGGAAAGAGGATATACCTCTTCTGCTAATTTTGTCAAATTTGTACCATATTCTTCAAGTGTGGGCATCTTCTGGCCACTGCTTCCTCCACCAACTCCAGCACCAACAGCTTCTGTACTTTCACCGACCATTCTTATGACCTGCACAATGGATATCATGTCAACATCACTCCCTGAATAATTTTGGCTCAAAAGAAAATTGGCCAAGAAAAGCAACAGTAAAGAAATCTACCTGGGTGCGGATGTTGTTTGGATCAGCACCAAGGCTTTCAAGCACGCGGGCTGCAACACCTTCACCCTCACGAAGTAGCCCCAGGAGTAAGTGTTCAGATCCTATATAGTTATGCCCTAAGGAACGAAAATGGAAGAACATAAGTGAGAATATGCACATATTGCTTTACAACAAACTACTACACAGGAGTAGCAGATTCCAAACTTGAAAAAGGATGAATGTAAATGGCTAACCAACTCGCACGAGTCGTTTTAAGGACAAGATAATTTGATGTGATATAACAAGGTATCACCAGAGTTCAAGATGAGCTACGCATAATCCTAGAGAACAATATTATAGTTGTAGTTTCACACCTGTGCTTATTGCAATGTAAATACATACCAAAGGAACATCAGTGTGTATATTGATAATTTAGTATGATAGTCTCTCATTTCTATTCAAACCCCACATGATAGTCCCCATTTCTATTCAAACCCCCACATGATCTAATCAATAGTACCCATAGTAACTTAGAAGCATTCTGAATCAATAACTTAAAAGCCTGAACAAGACACCATATCGGCAACAAATGAACAAAGAGCTTACACTGATCCAATTAAAAATGTAGATGTATATCAACAAAGTTCACAGGAAACAGTAAGCTCAGAGAGAAATATAACAAATACATAACCAACTGAAATCACACGCATGTATATACTTTTAAATCAAAAATGAATGATACACAAACACATTGCTATGTTGTTAAGAACCAGACAATCTGGTGATATCACAAGGTTTAAACTTAACCCCAAAAAAGGGTAAAATTACAATCAGCGTAATCTTCAGGAACAATACTATATAGTTGTCATTCCACACTTCTGCACACCTTATAGTGCAATGTTATATAAAAGTGCCTATTAATTATTTTAGTATAATGGTACTAGATTTATGCTCAAGTCCCACAAAATGGCAACACTTGTCTTGGTGTCATTCAAAATCTGGAATTAGTTAATAAACATAAAAACAGGCATTTTGCATTTCCCAATGTCACTGAGAAAGTCAGAATGGGGTGCCATACCAGGAATCTAGAATACTAGAATTTGCACTAATTTGAAGGAAAAAAAAAAGAGGTGTGTCAACGAAGTTCACAGATAGTAGTAACTAGTAAGCACACAGATAAAGTTATGGGTGAGGACATATTAACCAGCCAGACCAAATGACAATTGGATTGCAACATAAAACTAGCAAAAGAAAAGGTGAATAAGTGAAGGTAATACCTAGCTGGCGGGCTTCTTCAAGGGAGAGTTCCAGTACACGTTTTGCACGAGGTGTGAATGGGATTTCAACAGCCACAAACCCACTGCCTCGTCCAATGATCTTCTCAACTTCCACTCGGGCATCCTTAAGATTGATTCCCATGGACTTGAGAACCTTAGCAGCAATTCCAGTGCCCTCACCAATAAGCCCGAGCAAAATCTGCTCCGTCCCAACAAAGTTGTGGCCCAGACGCCTTGCCTCCTCCTGCGCAAGCATAATCACCTTGATTGCTTTTTCAGTGAAGCGCTCGAACATGGCGCGAACCACCCCCCTTGACGCCGACCCCCGCGGCCTTGCAATCTGGCTTGCCACAATAGATCCAAAGTCCCGCTTGACCACGGACCTCGTGTCCAGAAAATTTGTCTGACGCAGCCCTTGGAAGCCGCCAAGAGTAAGGGTCCTTGTCGGCATATTCCGCACCATTGTGGCATTTGTTCTGGCCCTTGCACGCACACGGAACCGACCAGAGTTGCTTCTGTAGATGGTCGGAACAATTGCAGACTGAACTAGAGCCCCCTCCATATCGAACTAGCAGGAGACAATCCTGGTCCTCTATCTACCAAGCCCTGAAAAATCGCAAAAGGAACTTAGTAAAATTATAAGTATCACGAAATGTTGAGTGGTGGACAGATGCAGCTAAGTGAACTAGCTCCCACATAAGAAATGAGTTTGCAGCTAAGGTGACAGAAATTCACAAAACCACTAGATACCATGGCAACCCCAAATTTAAACGGTTGTAGATCTAGAACAGATTATATTTCCAGAATCGAGTCTACAGTCTTTCCTGTGTCGACACAGGTGTGCAATTCAGCATTCCACCGAGTCTACAGTCTTTCCTGTGTTGACACAGGTGTGCAATTCAGCATTCCACATTGATTACCCCTCCAGCACGCCACGCTACCAAAATCAACAGATATGGTTGGTGGTTCAGCCAACAAGACGCCCTCTACCAAAATCGTATCCGCAGCAGCACCTCAAGCGGGCAACATCTAGCTTAGGCGACGCGCATCAAAAGCCACGCCGCCGCAGCTATGCGCGCTACCCGCTACGGAAGCACCCGCGGATGCGCCACGCTGTCAGCCTAGGGATGCACCGTCGAGAAAATTTTCAAGACAAACCGACAGACACCCCATGGATATCCGTACGGGGAAAGGGGGACAGGGAGATTACCACGAGGCCACGCCGAGGTTCGTCTCCCAGAGAGGGGCCGTGGAGCGGGCGCCGGCGTAGGCGTCTCGACCCTGCGCCGGCGAGTGGAAACGAGAGGAGGCGGCGGAGCAGACGGGAGGGAGGGGGTAGCTGCCTCTGCCTGCCGCGGTAGTGGGGAGGGAACAGGGAAGGAAGGAAGGTGGGAGAGGTCAAGGGATAAGGAGAGGAGGAAGGCGACGAGAGCTGGCGCAGCGTGTTCGGTGGAGTGAACCGTACGTCATCCCATCCCATCCCTGCGCAGCCCGTTTAGCCCAACGGCGGCCCGTAACCCGACCAGCACAGGCCGCTTTTGCTTTTTTTCTCTCTTTTTTGTCAAACATTTATCTTTTTCTCTTTTTTTTTGACAGATTTAGGAACATTCGTTGATTCGTGCAACGCGGATTTCTTGCTGCAGATGATCATGCAACTGCAAGTTGTGATTACCCCCAATTTTTCTTGCTGCTGCCTTTTTATTCGTTGGTGAGTCCTAATTTCTCAGTGAGATTTTCAATTTCTTCACCCTTGCATATTGAAATCGATTTGTTCCAGCAGATCTGCTGCATCCTCAATACAAGCAAAGAGATATCTGCCAGTTTTCTTTCTATATTTTCCCAATTGAAATCACAATCATTTGGTTCCTGATTCCATCCACCTAGTATAATTGGGAAAATTCCATCATGTAATGTGGTTGATTGTGAACCAGTGAAGTTATTTTTTTTACCTGTTGTATGGTAACTCAATTCTCACTTTATAAGTCCCAGGCCATATTTTGCTAGAATAAAAAATTTGATATGTCAATTTTTCTTGCTATTGTTACTGTAACTCTATTAGCTTCGTAACTAGCACTAGCATATTGTAATTTTGCTGATAAATGACCTACCGCTGTACTGGTGAAGGTTCAATTCCATTCTGTTTGTTCGTTAACATATGCAAAGCTAGTTCATTCCTTCTAATTTTATCTCACTACAAATGCAGGAAAAGGTACCTCGGTTCGGGAAGCTTTACAACCCACCGAACATGATCAGGAAGCTTCTGACAGACTAGGCACAAAAAGCTCGATCTTGAAGTTTATAGCAGATGATTTATGTCAAAAACTTCTGTCCCAGTATTTTGTTTGAATTCTTGTAAATATGTTACGTTATGGTAAATTCGTCTCCTTACTATAGTAATTGGTTGCTTGATGAAAAAAGTGGTAACTTCCCATCCTAATTATTGTTTTGCGTCATGCAAATTCTTGTAAACATTTCATGTCCCCTCATCATTACAGTAATTGGTCCCTTGGTAACAGCTTGACGCAAAATTGTTGTAACTCTGCATCCTAAATTTCTAATTATCGCCTCGTGACTTCCAAATTCTCGTGACTAATTCATGGTAAATTCGTTCCGTTATTATACTAATTGGTTCCTTGAAAACACACAAGAAGATTGTAATAACTCTCCATCCTAATTATCAACTCGTGGCATCCACATTCTCTTAACGTGAAACTTCATAAATTCAACTCATCATGATAGTAACGATTTCATGGTAAATTCAACTCATCATAATAGTAACAATTTCCTACGATCGTCACTCTTCTATGTATTACCGGAATCCGACGGTTGTACATCATGTATTTTTATAAGCGTCTAAATATTTATTATATATTGCAAGCACTAGTTCTACATATATATCAGAATGGTCTCGTTCTCTTAACACATACGGATGCATGATTAAAAAGAAAATCACGTACACATGCAGCATGTGTACACAAATCTTGCTTGCTCACGTATTATCGTAACCCAGACCACTAGCTTGCACGCACGCCACAACCGTGAACTCAAAGTTCCCGAAACAACCATCAACTAATCCGCCTGAATTAACTACCGGATCTTTACGTGTTTATTTACCATAATCACCGTAGTTAATGTGTGTTCCAGCGCCTTGGCCCCAACCTGCTCAGCTGGTGCATGCAGCAGACATGGCGAGTGGGCTAGGAGCATGAGCCCGACCACGAAGTATACTCTCCATATATGTATACATACCCGATCCTTACAAAATACTCAATTAATTTATCCAAAATGTTGAGTCGGATTTCGTTTAATGTTGAATTGGTTGTAATACTTGTAAAATAATATGGAAACATGTATCAGGCGATGGACAACCTTGATGGTAGAGGGAGCAAGCCGTACATATATACACGATCCTCTAAAATGTTGAATTAGTCTGTCTGAAATATTGATACAAGATTGCAGATTGTCAAATCAAATGTAAAAAAAAAGTTGTTAAATGATATACGCGGTAGAAGGTTGGCAGCTGTACTGGTTAAGCTAAATGGACTTAGTGGATAGAAAGATACATAACTTAACCATCTTATAGAAGATGCATAGGAAGCTTCGTATAATCTCCTACATATAGCTAATTTTCATCTTAATTCTAATGACAAGTTTTGTTTTGTTATTTCTAAAGATGCAACGTCATTTAGAGTGCCATGATTTTAATAAAACAAAACCATTCCTCCCGATGCAAGTTTCATTTTTTTTTTCTTTTTGTTCATAGTATTTAATTTCTTCAGAACCGTTTAATTGGACAGGAGACTTACGAAAATAAAACTCTACTCTTCATATATATATGATAGAGTTTTCTATGTTGGAAACCGTGTGAACCGAGGATTCATCTGACATATTTCCTCTTTCAACAGCTCTAGCGCCATACCATTTTATTTTCTTACATGGCACCTTCTTTGTGAAAAATAAAACTCTAATGAAAATGAGAAAAAGACTCGTCGAGCAAAGATTGAAGTGATGGTTAAGGAACACGCACAATTTAACCTAGCTGGACCAAACCTAAGGCTAGGACACTCAATTTAACCCCTAGCAATCCCCGGAACCCCAAGGCGTGCTCTTAAACCCGTCGCTTGAAGTGATGGTTAAGGAACACGCACAGCCTCTTACAAGTTTAAAGCTGAAAATGTTTCTTGGAGCATACACGGATGCTGAGGAGAACAAAGGTACTCGTTGATCTGATTTAAGCATAGACTGGCCAGACCAGGCCTCCAGGCTCCAGCAGTTACAAATTTCATGGAACAAACGTGACGACTGACGAGCAATGCTTTACGATCACTAGTTCATTCTAACACCAGCACAGAGGCGTAATGCAGCAAAATTTGATTTAACAGTGCTAAATTTACAACCTACAGGAGCAATAACATTCAAGTACAGTTCTAGCATCAGTGTTGTAGAATAACCAGCATGACTTAGAATCATGATAAGCCACTGTTATTGAAGGCGTGGATAAGTTATATTTCCATACATAATTGGAAGGTTCCGTACAACAGTGCAACCGTATCCAATATCCTACTGCAAGCATGACCTAGCAATACAGTAATGTAGGAAACCAAGCTTCCGACATCCTTCCAAAAATAAAGCTTCCAAAATCCTTCCAAAAACAAAGCAACTCAGGATCTAGCATCCACTTTGCCCCTACCTATTCATTTCCATAGCATTTCTACTGCCTCAATTCCAAAAAGAAACCCCAAAAAAAACAATGAAAGAGAAACCTAACGGAAGGGGGCTAGCGCTGTATATCTAGTTTTACTATCATAATTCATGAGGAGCCCCGCTGAGATGTGAAAAGGCCAGATTCCAAACCGAGGATTTCAGCCTCCCCTAGACACTGAGAGCAGGTTCCAGTGGCTCAGGAACACCACTCCCACCGTTCAGGACTATTACCTTGCCTTCTGAATCCACATCGACAATAGCAGAGTCACCTTCTTTCACCTCACCAGCCAGCATCTTCTCTGCCAAACTGTCTTCCAAGAGCCTCATGATAGCACGGCGCAGAGGCCTGGCACCATAGCTCGGGTTGTAACCTTCATCAACAACCCTATCGCGGAACCTCTCAGTGACCTGGAGATCAATGTCCTTCGCCTTGAGCCGATTAAATACTTCTTTCAGCATAATATCAGCAATCTCCTTCACCTCCAACTTTGTCAGCTGCCGGAACACAATCATCTCATCCAATCTGTTCAGGAACTCTGGCCGGAAGTACTGCTTCAACTCCTCCGTCACCAGGCTCTTGATCCTGGTGTAGCTGCTGTCCTTCTCATCATAGTCAAGATCAAACCCAATCTTACGGCCTCCCTTCTCGATGACACTGCTCCCGACATTGGATGTCATGATCAGCAATGTGTTCTTGAAATCAACTGTTCTTCCTTTACTGTCAGTTAGTCTCCCATCTTCCAAGATCTGAAGCATCATATTGAAGACATCTGGATGTGCCTTTTCAATCTCATCAAACAGAACAACAGTGTATGGACGGCGACGAACGGCTTCAGTAAGTTGGCCACCCTCAGTGTAGCCAACATAACCTGGAGGTGACCCTATGAGCTTGGCGACAGTATGTCTCTCCATGAACTCACTCATGTCCAGCCTGATCATAGCTTCCTCTGAGCCAAAGTAGTAGGCTGCCAGAGACTTCGCTAATTCTGATTTTCCAACACCAGTTGGTCCGGAGAATATGAAGCTAGCAATTGGTCGGTTCGGATTCTTGAGGCCAACACGAGCACGGCGGATAGCACGGCTAATAGCTTTTACAGCCTCGTCCTGGCCAATGATACGCGTATGCAATGTCTCCTCCATCTTAAGGAGACGGTCAGACTCGTCAGCTGAGACTTTCTCCACTGGTATTCCAGTCCAAGAGGAGACAATATGCTGAATGTCTGCCTCTGTGACAAGAGGACCAACTTCGCCAGATTCAGTCTCTGCTTTAATCATCTCCTTGCTCTTGTCAATAATGGCTGTAATTTGGGCCTTCAGCTCCATTTCCCGATCTCTTAGTTCCCCTGCCTGTCAACAAACAATAATTATCAGATCACGTGTACAAGTTCTAGAGGCAGTACAATTGTTTGAGGATCATGACTATTCTGATTGCATTAGAACTTTTAGCATCCAGAATTTCCCCAACACAAATAAAAAATGGTTTGTTCAATTTATATCCTTGCAAAACATACACATACACATACACACATTTCTTACATAAGCAAGTCACTGAATCTTAGTATAAAGCAATTCTCAGAAGTTATACCTTCTCAAAATCTTGGCCACGTACAGCCTCATTCTTCTGCTTGGTTATCTGCCTGAGCTCTTTGTCCAACTCTTTGGCTTCATCAGGCAGCTATAACATATAAAGGACATGTTCAGAAAAGAACAATGCAGCTAACTGTATTGTCTAGGATCAGACCAATTCACTGGTAGTACCTGTGCATGCCTCAGCCTAACACGGGATCCAGCTTCATCAATCAAGTCGATAGCTTTATCAGGCAGGAAGCGGTCACTGGAGAAATAATTAAATAACAAGTTTGTTAAAAGTAGACTTAAAGATAGACTTGAATGTAAAAAATAACCCATATAAATTTTCTGCAAGAAGAATAGAGCTTTTCTTTTAATCTATTAAAACCTACTCTGTAACCATATGTTCTTTGACTAGTAAAAAAACAGAAGCTGGACAGATCCCAAAATATATTATTGTACTTCGACATTTTTGCTTCTAGGATAAACACCAACCATGTCCCATGGATGAAGGACAAAACATCAAAGTTTAAGCAGCTTAACTCATCCAGCCAAAGGAATCCTCGCATACACTATGAACATGGAAGAACTAACAACTTGGGGTAATATGAATATGATCAATCTTTCAATAATGGACAATTGAATCAAGCATTCCTATTATGATGGCAAATCTGTATGTAAATCACTGCAGGCCCTTTTCGCTCGCCCCAGAATAACCATTAACTAAGGAAACAGAAACAAAACTACCACTCTACAAAAAAGTGATCCCCACAGATTTATCAACATCACCATGACCAAGTCAAACAAACTTTTTAAAAAGGTAAAATTGCAGCCACTAAAGAAAACCAGCAGTGGTACATATTTGTATGGACATGACATATAAGCCAAAGTTTTATAAAAGAACGGCGCTTTGCAAACCTGATATACTGATATGACAACTGTGCTGCGGCAACTAGAGCTTCGTCTGTGTATCTCAGCTTATGATGGAGTTCATATCTCTCACGAAGACCTCTTAAGATCTGTGTTGTTTCATCAACAGTTGGCTCTGGAACTTTAACTGGCTGGAATCTTCTCTCTAATGCAGGATCTTTCTCGATGTGCTTCCTATACTCATCCAGAGTTGTGGCACCAATGCACTGAAGAGTAAACAACATCATATAGTTGTAAATTAGGGGGTAAATGGGCAAGTTCATATGCTATTTGTGGGCATGGTTTACAAAGTAGAAGGAATAACTACTAGAGTCGACTATGATAAGGGCTTTGGGACCTTTGGACTTTAACAAGACACAAACAACATAATGCCAAATCAAGAACCTGTACCTGCAATTCACCTCTAGCAAGAGCTGGTTTCAAGATGTTAGCAGCATCAATTGCACCTTCAGCTGCACCAGCTCCAATAAGTGTGTGCACTTCATCAATAAAGAGAATAATATCTTCATTTTGCTTGATTTCCTCCATAAGCTTCTTCAATCTTTCTTCAAACTCTCCACGGTACTTGGTACCAGCCACAAGAAGCCCCATGTCAAGAGTAATAACCTGGCCCAGAGAAAAAAAAATGTTCATTTTTTCTGAAACAACATGGGAGTAATCAGGAAGACATGATTTATTTGCAAACAATGGTTGTTCTGTTTTCAACTACACTTGACAATATAAGAAATCGATACTGATCCCACCAAGCACAAAATCACACTTCATACTAATGATGTTAGTGTACTATACAAAAGCACAACATCAACTTGCCTGGGCATGTTACAGTAGGAACTTACCTGGTAAAAGCAACATGTTCGTTACTACAAACTACATAATTTGGAAGTGAAAATGATGAATCCTCCCGCAAGGGGCACATCTGGGAAGAATAGCAAGTGCAGCAATCTATTGACACATAACAGCATGGATCCAAAATAGGTTGGTCTAAACAAACCTTCTTTCCTTCAATTGTTTCTGGGACATCCCCATTGGCGATACGCTGCGCCAGCCCCTCTGCAATAGCAGTCTTGCCAACACCAGGCTCTCCAATTAAGCAGGGGTTGTTCTTTGTTCGCCTGCCCAAAATCTGGGTTACACGCTCAATCTGGTTCTGTCTGCCAACAACTGGGTCAAGTTTTCCCTGCAGCACAAGACGGTTAGACTTAATTTTCTTTACTAGCTAACTTATGTGATAGAACAAGCCAAAGGGAGAAACAGAAATACCTCTTCTGCCAGTTTTGTCAAATTAGTACCATATTCCTCAAGTGTGGGCATCTTCTGGCCACTAGTTCCTCCACCAACTCCAGCACCAACAGCTTCCGTGCTTTCACCAACCATTCTTATGACCTGCACATCATGTAAAATATGACTACCTGCATAATTTTGACTTCAAAAGAATCGACCATGACCAAGAATAAAAGATTTACCTGGGTACGGATGTTGTTTGGATCAGCACCAAGGCTCTCAAGCACACGGGCGGCCACACCTTCACCCTCGCGAAGTAGCCCCAGGAGTAAGTGCTCAGATCCTATATAGTTGTGCCCTGAATCATGATCGTTGAAGAATATTAGCAAAAAGTATATGTACCTTTTTTAAAAGAGACAAACTCAGAAATGAACAGATGTAGAGGACAGCCAAGTAGCAAGATTGTTTTTGGTACTAATGACTCGATGATTGATGCAATCTCAAGGTTTCACCCGAGCACAATAGATAATATAATATAATTTCATTACCAGCTTCATGAGCAATGATTCACAGTTACTGTGTGCTAATAGAGCAATGTAGCATGCACGAGAACACTGTTGTAAATGATAATGCCTGCTTTGTAAGCAAAACCTGCTCATCTTTATGGCATTTTCTCCTAAGTATAATTCCAAACCAGCAATTAGCCATAGATTCAAACATAATAGTATAATACATGCTAGAGAGCAATCCACTATGCATAATCATGCATTCATGAACTCTCGGAAACATGCATTAAAATTATTTCATGACTAATAATATAGGTACGAGGAATTCAGAACCAGGATTTTTCCGATTATAAGGAAACCACAGTTTAAATCAGACTAAAATTAAAGTAATGCCCACAGAGCCATGAACATAGCAAGCAATCAGAAAATTAAGAATGAAGGTATATACTTCGAATAAGACTGTGACATGGAACTAGTAAATCTGTGGATAGGTGAAGAATTACCTAGCTGGCGAGCTTCTTCAAGTGACAGTTCCAATACACGCTTGGCACGGGGTGTGAATGGGATTTCAACAGCCACAAACCCACTACCTCGGCCAATAATCTTCTCAACTTCAACTCGGGCATCCTTAAGATTAATTCCCATAGATTTCAGAACCTTAGCTGCAATCCCAGTTCCCTCACCAATAAGACCTAGTAAAATCTGCTCTGTCCCAACAAAGTTGTGGCCTAGACGTCTGGCCTCCTCTTGTGCAAGCATAACCACCTTGATGGCCTTTTCAGTGAAGCGTTCGAACATGGCACGAACCACCCCTCTTGATGCTGAACCTCGTGGTCGCGAAATCTGACTTGCTACAATATATCCAAAGTCACGCTTAACCACGGACCTCGTGTCCAGAAAATTTGTCTGCCGCAGCCCTTGGAAGCCTCCAAGAGTAAGGGTCCGCGTTGGCGTACTGCGCAGCATCGTGGCCCTTGCGCGCACACGAGATCGACCAGAGCTGCTCCGGTGTAATACGGTGGGAACAATCGCGGACTGAACTAGAGTCCCCTCCATATTGAATCAGCCAATGAATCCCTATCCAAATCAGTGGAGCCTGCAAGAGGTACAGCATTCTATCAGAAGCCAAATAGCACATGAAGCTAAGCCACATAGCACTTAGTGATGCAGGAAACAAGTTATCAACTAAAATTGTACGGTGACAACAGTTCACTTCAGGAGAAAAGATATCATTCTGTAAAATCGGCTCTACGACATTCCTTTGCTTATAACTTTTCCCCCATACAGGTTCTACACTTCTACTGGATAGATATTAGTTTAACACCACGGTTCCTGCTAGATTCACCAACATAACAAAATTAAACTCCCCTTTACATCCCAGAGGCACCATGCAACATGAACATGAGAGGGGGAAGGAAATTACACCAACAACCTAGGAAGCAATACAGTTAACCATTGCAGATCACAGTTGGATAGAAAAGGCAACTAACATATCTTGATAGTATTTCTTCCCTAACACCTAGGTTCAGGCTTCAGTAATTAGCATCATCAAAACATCTCATTTAGTCTGGCTCCATCTATATTACGCTACACACTTCAAGAATAATCCGCTAGCGTGCCTGCCCGTTCAAACGACTAGCCGCCACCTTAATCTTATCCAGTATCCACATCTCCAAACGCCACCCCAGCTGGGAGGAGAACATCCGCGGACGTGCCGCAAATTCCAGTCCCCCCAGATTCATCCGCGGACGCACACCCACATGGATAAACAAACGAACGAACGAACGAACAGGGCACGGGACGGGATTGATTCGGGGGAAGGGAAACCTGAGCCGGAGAGATTACGCGCGGAGGAGAGTGGCGGGACCGGAGGAGGGTGGTCCTGAAGAGGGCGGGCGGGGCCGACGGCGGCGGCGGCGGCTGAACGCTGCGCCGGCGCGGCGACGGAGCCCTAGGGTGAGGGGGAGGGGATGGAGCGGTAGCTCTCGCGGTCGGGGAGGGGGGGGGGGAGGGGGTCAGTAGATAAGAAGGGGGGGAGACGGAGACGGCTACGCGAGGGCGAGGCGACGACAGAGAGAGAGGTCGCGTCTACGCTTACGTCATCCGAAACACGTGCGCTCTTTTTCCTTAGCCCAAGTATACAGCCCAACTAGCCTGTTCCGCCAGCCCGTTATGTCCAATTGAGCCCCGCCTAGTTGCCGACGGCCGACCCAAAACCCACTAAAGCCCACGACCAGAACCGTCTCCGTCTCTTCTTCTTTTTTTTTTTTGAGAGGATTCACAGCCCGTCCCACTCCAGCTTCTCCAAGCAGTCCTCCTCGCAGAGCACGACCGGCCGGTCGCTGCGGCCTTCGCTGCCGACCGCCGGGAGGCGCCTGAGGGGACCAGCAGCCACTGAGCACGACGCTTTCGAGCACGGGGGCGTACATATCCCTCCCTCGCATATCTCCTGCAGGCTGGGGAGGTCGAGCATGCGGATGTGCTTCAGATTCTGGAATTTCTTCACTTGGCGTCCTCGGCGTGTGGTGACATCCCATGGGAGGACCTACTTGAGCCTGGGGCAGTTGTGCAAGTGTATGCTCCCCAGTGCTTTAAAATTGATCGCCAAATGCTGCAAGCTGTGAGGAGATCGGATGCCCAGATGGTCACCAGTTCGTAAAAGAAATAAGTGGCCCGGCTACCGTAGGAGTCAAACACGGCCTGTAACTTTGGGCATCTCTCCACACGGCACCATCTGAGATCGATACGCTGGCTTATTGATCTTGCTCGGTCTAAGCTCGAGAGCTTGGGGGTGACAGCAAGGATTCTCGAATTGTCATGCACGTGCAGGGAATGGATTACTTGTCCCATGGTACGTTGCATATCGTTCGATTCCCTTATCGCTCCCCATGTCGGTGAAGCTGATTCCTTCACCAACCTCGACATGGGAATATGAGGGTGCACGCCATGAGATGATCTCACCACAAGCCAAACTGACAGCCCCAGGAAGCTGAAGCAAGACATCACTGTAGCAACAAGCTTCGGTGACAGCAGCCTCGCTGCTGATGCTTTGCCCGTTAGAACTGCTGCGTGAAGGTGGTTTATACAGATATAGGTATAAGCTCCCAATTATCATTGAAACTGAAAACGAGCTGATAAACAAGGACTGAATGATCCTTACATCGCTTGCAATCACATAGCCATTGTAGTTTTCTTGTTGGATGCTGATCTGTGACGAATAGGTCACTGTTTCTTCCATTCCATGGGTGTCAGTGCATAGCACCTTCAGTTTTTGTTCCTTTCTTCTTTCCCACCACAGTATTCCACGCAGCTGCTTGCAACCCACCAGAAAGACTTTCTCGAGTCCTTGCACTTGCACAACCTCGTCGCTGAGGTCAACTTTTCTTATTGATGTGCCTGATAGGTTCAACTCCTCAAGCTCTGGCAATTCTCCACGCAACAAGAAATCCTTCAAATGTACACAACCTGCCAAAGAGATCTTGGAAAGTCTGGCTGCAACCTTTGGGCCAGATCCTGCATCCAAGCAGAAAGTTTCAAGTGATGGAGGTAGTCCTTCAGGGCAAACGTGCTCCAACCCGACACAACCATCTAGGACCAGAGTCTTCAGGCCAGTTGCCTTGGACAGGCTCGGCAAAACTTGTATGGTACTGTTTCCAGAAAGGTCAAGATGCTCCAACTTCACCATATCTGTGAATTCGTCCATTTCGCCCGTCGCCCAAGAGCAGGTCGGCTCGATTACTCGAAGCTTGTGAAGGTTCTGCAGTCGCCGCCATGCAAGATGGTTGTGCCAAATCCTTCCCTTCTTTATATGTATCTCCCTAATGTTTGCAGCCATTTGCTCTTCTGTTTCTGGGGGAAAATGCACTTCCCAATCTGTATTCCATACGTCTAGTACCCATAGCCTCAGAAAAATCTCCAATGCCTGTCTATCTTTCTCCTCCCCTTCTCCTGATTGGGGTGAATCCATGCAGCTATCCAGTCCAAGGAACCTTAAATTGTGACAGCAACGGAAAAGAGGTGACGAAAAGCTGAAGGAGCAACAGCATAATTTCAGTACACGGAGTTGGTCCGCTTGATGAAACATGTCATTAGGTAATAATGATGCCAATGGCTGAGCAGACCCACTTTGGGGTGCAATGAAAAGGGACGTTGTCCCTTGACCTGGCTGTGTCTTCATGTGCATATGAGGGTTGATGATACAAATCCAACGATTTGGAGGAGCATCAAATCTATCAGCCCACCCAGTCGACTGTTTAGTAGTAGGGTAGTCCTCTAGTCGTATCTCCCATGCTTTGTTGCTGTCCTGGCCTCCTCTTGCTATAATCCCATCGCAAACCCAGTAGTTGGAAGCATGGATTGCCCAATTGTAGTCCATGATCCTGCCGCCTAGATCATCCAATGTCAACAGATACAAAAGGCACTCTCTAGCTATCCCAGGCATGATGCCAAGGCCAAGCTTATGTGTGTACAAAGAGATTTCCTTCGCCTCTTCCCAGATTAAAAAGTTGCAATTAGAAACGACAGAGTCAATATAAATGTGTGATCTGTCTTTGATGAAAGAAGAGAACTACATCATTACTTCCATTGTGAAAGAGAACTAAACATCTGTATTGTAATAGGCATCCAAGCATCACTCTCGCGACTTCTCCTATCTCAGCTCTCGAACCTTCATCTACCATGCTGAAATCGTCATCCTCGTCTTGCCTATCAAAAACTGCCAGTGTACTTGTTGAGGAAGCTTAAGCTCAGCCGCGATTGCCCTCTGCAATTCTCTTCGGCTTTTCCATCTAGAGCAGTCAATATGGATGATCTTGTCGAATTTTTTTTTGTCAGAGATGGATGCTCCTCGTATGCTATAGCTCTAAGCACAGCAGAAGCACCCAGTCCATCCGGCCATCCATCGAAGTAGATGGCCTTGGATTCAGTATCACTTAAACTCACCATGTAGGGCATTATACTGCGTATCGCGTCTTTGACGCTAAGGTCTGCACCATTAATAAATTATTGTAGTTATTACTTGTAGCATAGCTGCATTATTAATTTATCTAACATTTGTAATTTTTGTTTAATTTACTTCTCTAGCAGTAGGGCAGATTAGTTTAACTGAAGAATCTGATGATCTATAAACTGTCTGAGTAGAGCTAGTGTCGATCTCCTAAATTAATTGCATATTAAAGAGGGTATTAGAACAGTAGGCCCATAGTCAATCACTGCATACTGATGGAGCAATCTTATTAATTGCACTCGACATTAAAAAAAATTGTGTACAAGATCAAGGTACTGAAAGCGCCATATTAATTTAAAAATCAAGAAATCTGAGAAAAATAAGAAAGCAAAGAAATTATCTAATTGTAATCAATAAAAAAGAAAAACATCTATGCAGCTTATTTTTTTGCAGGCTAGATGAGTAAGATGTAGAAAGGTGTTCTAAACAATGTAGTACGATTCTACAAGGTCTAACAAACTTGCGGTCGCAGAGGTCGGAAACAATTTCTTTTTTCTTGATAAACAAGGTCTAACTAACAAATAAGAGTGCTGAATAAAATGCAACTCTATAATTAGATCTAATATGAGTTCTTCCGTGTCCCCAACATGTGTCCTAAATGTGATGATGGCAATTTCATTCTAAAATTAGCTGTGCTATATTGCACTTGTTCTGCACACTTATTAAAGCAGAAATCAAAGTATCCATTACGGTTGCTCTCAGAGACAAAAAGAAAAAAAGGCAGATGAAGGCGTGACAAAAGAGAGGAGAAGATCTATACGATCGATTGTGGTGCGGGTCCAAACTATAGTGAAATATTCGCATTATTTCTTAGGACTATGCAACCAAATAATACTCAGTTTTCAATTCAAGGAGTATTGGTTGCAGGGCAATTTCAGCTAATTAAAGAGTTCGACAGGTTTGTCTATGATAGTGTAATGGAAGAATCCAGAATGCTTCCATTAGAGTTATGGTTCAGAACATATACGAGAGATATATAGGACTTGGGCCATAAGGCCATAAGGACAAAGATTTGCATCTATACACGTATACTACATACATTTACAGTTAACAGTCTATATGTTTTTTGAATCACATTTCAAACATTTATATTGATAATAAGAGTGACTCTTGGTCTATGTAGCGGAAACATGTAGCATGTATATATCTGCATGGAGGAAAACACAAACCACTTTCATCCCGGCATTCGTGGTGAAAAGCCCAAGCATTTCACGAATAAGCTTTAATTTACCAGAAGGCAATCACGAATAAGCTTTAATTTATCCGTAGGAAGGAAGGACCAGTGAACTCAAGAAGCTCTAACCCATCTCTGCAGCTCCAGATGGACCTCCACGCTGCTAAGTAACCTCCCATATGGGAACAGAGTTAGTCATGCATTCAGAATCAACATGTTTGATACATAGGGCCGGGGAATATCAACAGGGTTGTTTGGAGGGAAAAGGGCTACGATGATATTTTTTCCTACTCCAGTGTCATGTGGACAAAAGCTACGTATTTGCGGTGTACTACAAGCAAAATCAATGAGTCATTGTGGACAAAACACAACCTTATTGGTGTCTTGTTGAAAAAGTTCACTTCGTAACACTATAATTTTATTGTAAATTGTTAACATACCCTAAGAGATATTTTTTAGTGCTTTTACATTAAAAAAATGGATGTACAAAGCACAAGTAAAGAAAGTAAAATAAATAAACATGATTCGTGAAAATCACTACTACTGGCTAGTATTAGTTGTAGTAGTAATTAAAAGCGAGATTGATCAGCACCCTTCCATGTTACAATGATGTGCAGTTCTCCTAGAAAAAATAGACATGCCCTGTTCATGTTTCACTGGTTTCTTTAAAGGTAAACGAAAAACAGAACTTAAAAGTAACAAGAGACATATGTTAAGCAATGGTCGGTATTGCTAATGTTTTATTGATCTGCTTCCACTGAAATAGTGTCCATACCGGAAGACGACAAGTATTGGTTATTAGATGAGCCACATATGATGGAAAAGATGGGCAGCAGCCGTAAAGAGCGAATTTAAGCCTAGAATTCTGTTTTGAAGGGACCTAACTTATTTAATTTGAATTCTTTAAGCCTACTACACCACGATAATATATTCTCGTGTTTACAACACAATCTAGACTACCATAGAACCTGCCAAAAGATTGAATTGAACCATAAGCTCCATAGAGGTTAATGGGGTCCACTTTATCAACCGCCACTCATTGAATCACCCTCAAGCAGCGCAGCTGTGGTTATGGCGATGGCAGCCTGAAATAGTGGAACATTTCAACTCACATTTATAATGTTGTATGGATATATCAACCAATAAAGGGGAAATACAAACGTTATTGATGCATGAAGGACACAAACTCCAATTACAAAGTTGGCAAACAAAAGAAAAAACAATAAGCAGCCCCCTGATTGGTTAGCTAGATAATCCGAGCACGAGTTTCCCATTTCTTGTCTGACAGTTCAATCTGAGTACTACCTGAATTACTGATTACAGAAACATAACCAAAAAAAAAAGCAAAGACGATTACTTAGTCCACACATGATTTAAATACAGAGATTACAAAGAGCAACCAAAACAAAAGTTTGTTTAGTTCACACATGATTTAAGTAGCGCTAGGATTGACAGTAATCAGCTTGTATTTGTGCCGTTCAGAAGGGCTCCTGCCGTAATTAACTGAGCAACGCTATTAGAAAAAAAAAACCATGCTCTTAATCCCTTGCCGCAATTTAGAAGAAGAAAAAAAACTACGATAATATGCATATATGTTATGAAATATCAGTCGAGAAACCAAAGACGGAGATAACTTCTTCAATCCGTTCATCACGTACGAAGCGGGAGCACGAGGGGGAGGATACTCACATCCTCACCAGCGACCAAGCGGCAGTGGCCGTGGAGGTAACAATGGAGGCGGCGAAGGCAGTGGCTGGCTCGCTGCGACGCTGCCGCCGCGGACCAGCGCAGAGAGCGGCGGCGCCTGTCAAACCAATCGTCCGGAATCCGAACCACGGGCTTTCCTCTACTAGCTCCGTTATGGGCCTTGCCGTAAGCGCAAGCCCAATTAACATACTCTTTCAGCCGAAATCGAAGCCCACGACCGAAACCGACCACGCCTCCTCCCCCGCCGATCCCGCACACGCCACATCGCTGTCTCCATCTTCAGGCGGGTTTGGATGTCTAAAGTTTAGCTCTCCCGTTCGAAAACATGGCTAATGTATAGGACTATGTCACTTTTGCCATTTGTTTCCGTACCTTTTTCCTTTCTCTTCCATTTTATTTGTCTTTACACAAGCTATTAGCACCCATTAATTCCTCCCCATCAATTAATATTTTTTTTTTACTTTTTAAGGATAGGACAGCTCTCCATTTGGATACGCTAATGCACAAAATGCTAAACTCTCGGCCCCTAGCACTCGGATCCCCAACAGGCCCTTGCTCTCGAAGCGCCTAGGCCTAGCGCCCTCTCTCCTCGCCCGCGCCGTCTCCCAAACCCTCCGATCCCCACCCAACCCGCGCACCCGCAGCGAGAGCCGAGCCGAACCCTCGAGAAGCTTCCGTAAGCCGCGTCGTCGATGGCGGCCGAGGGGGGCGGCGGCGGAGGGCAGGAGGCGTTCGAGGCGCGGGTGAAGCGCCTCTTCGGGTCGCGCCTCTTCGACGCCGTCCCGGACTCCTCGTTCCCGGCGGCCTCCTGGTCCGTGGCCTCGGGGGACGTCGAGCGCCACCGCTGGGCGAAGCCGTCGGAGGCCCGGGACGCGGAGGAGGAGGCCGCGGGGGAGGCGGGGCGTGCCGACACGCCCTGCGCCTCCGCGTTCTACGACGCCAACGGCTGCCTCCGCGGCCGGAGGCGCAGGTCCAGGCAGGAGGAGTTCGAGGGGAACCTCGACGACCTGGATGAGGTCGAGGAGGAGGAGGAGGATGGGGGGAAGGGGAGGAAGGCGGCGGAGGAGGACGAGGAGGAGGGGGTTAGGGTTAACATCGGCCTCGACCCGACTCTGGATCGGGAGGTGAGGGAAATTATCTTCGGTCATCCATTTGATTTGGCCTGTTACTAGTGCCCCATAATAAGCTGTTCTTACGATGTCATAATTGATGCTTGACAGATTATTGCAATTAGGCTGTGAATTAAGATTAGGACCAAATCAACTTTCAATCTTCAGTCTATGTCTGCTTTAAAAAGCATTCTCACTTAGGATTTGTTGCCCCCTAACTAGGGTTCTGCATAATTTGAATAAAGAATAGGCAGAGAAAATCAGACCACCTTATTTCTCTGTTGTCATCATGGATGCATGTCCCGGTGAATTCACATATATGGTCTGTTTGGAAATAGGGTTTAGTACAAATATGAAATGAATCCTAACTAAAGTTTCTAGCCCCCCTCTTTCAACTGGCCCTTAATGATTTTTGCTAGACCATCAAGGGCATTTTTTTATTTGGAAGGGCTCTTTGTCTCAGTTCCATTTTGGTCATTAAGTTGTAGGTTGTAAATGATGAAGTGAGTTATTGACTAATTAGATATTGTAACTTAACTGGATTATTCTGAATGTTTCTTCGTGGCATATCATTATGACTTATCATCCCTATGGCCTGTGGTTTGTTTGTATTTGTAATCTTACCAGAGTTGCCTTTTTACAGGAAGAGGAGGACAAGTATGACAGAGAGGCCTTCGGACGAGAGGATGCTGCAGACCGTGTGTACATGCATGATATAATGGATGATGGCATAAACATGAGCATCAACAGTATAGTCCCTGACCTCCTTGATGATTCCATTGAAGAGGTGTACCGTTCCTCGAAAGATCCTCGAGCAGACATCAGGGCAGCATCTGCAAGACTCAGAGAAGACGATGGTTCTGCTAAAGATGGTGCCTCTCACTTTGCCGCTCGAGCCAAGGAGCTCCCTACTGCAGGAATGCAGATGAAGAAAGCTGTGGAGGATGTCAATGTAAAACCAATACTGAAGAGGAAGGAGGAGCAAGCCGATTTAAAACCAAGGAAACGTGTCAGGTTCGATGCTAGTGTTAAGGATCCAGAGTCAGATATGTTAGAACATGACGAAGATTCTCCAATGGTTCCTCAATCCATGGATGTAGTCACGGAAAAGGATAGCACGCCCACTCCATCTGAGTCTCCTGGGGTCCCTGACTACGTAAGGAACCCTTCAAAGTACACACGTTACACTCTGGATATACCAGAGTCTAATGATGCCTCTAACAGGAGAGCTCTTGCAGACCTGCATGATCTGTTAGGGAAATCAGATCCCAACAAGATACATTCTGAGACCCCTGTTGAGATTCCTAGCTCAGTCACGTTCATTCCCCGCAAGAAGTCAGTCGATGCGATGGCAGTGGACGAGGGTCCCAGAACTAGTGATTCCAACTCATCTGTAATTGGTATGGTGGCAGGAGCCTCTGATGAAACTGATCAATGCGAGATGGATGAAGATGACAGCAGAGCATCGGCAACACCACAGATGCCTACAAACTCAAAGTTGAGCTCCCGTCGTTACAGGTCAAGTAGAACTGAAGATAATGATGAGTGAAACTGATGCTAGCAGATTCCCTAGGCTGATGTTTGTTTTAAGAATTTTTCAAGTTTCAGATTTCCATATGTAAATCAGGATATATGTGTCTGTACCTTTACTTTGGTCTTATGATCTGAGCCAACCAGCTTTTATTTAGTTTAGTGTTGCTCGTATTCTCAATTGTTCTATAAAATTGCTTATACTGGGAACAACAGGGAATTATGCTGTTAGAAAATTTAACAATCTGTGCTGAAACAGTCGCTTTCATCCCTTGTGTCACTCAGATTGTCTAGCCAGAACCCTTTCATCAGTTTATTCTGCCTGCAGAAATCAGTTTAGAGGAAACACAGAGACCCTAGACAGTGTATCAGATATGCACTTCAATTCCTCTGCAGGATCCAGAGTCAGCAGAATATACAGTTTTGGGGCCATGGGGGCATACAGATACACATCCCATGGGCTAAAAAATAGGGCATCCCATTTGAGGTTTCTGACCAATTTCAGAACCAACCCACAAGAACAGCTGGACGCCAAGAACCTGTATAAATCTGTACATTCTTGCAGCGTTTTATTTACGGTGTTCAAGACACATGATGGTGGCTACAGCTTATCAGCAATTCTGAAGAGGGCATCAGCCACCTTGCCGAGCACACCAAGCAGGCTGCTCACCTGGTCCTTCCTCTGCTCCCTGTCCAGTCGGCTGTTGATGTTCTGCGCCTCCAGCTGCGCCGCCACCATCTGGCTGCTCCGGTCTAGGATCTCGACCAGCCGCCCCTGCAGGTCGGTGGTGGTGGCTCGTCCAGAGGCGTTGTCGTCGCTGCGCTGCCTCTTCTGCCCACACTGCGCTGGTGAGTCCTCAGTAATTTGCTCCAGCTGCTTTCTTTTCGATGTGCCTGCTGTTTGGAAACATGGATTGTTGTTAGGCATGAAACCTTAACTCCTCAAGCTTAAATTATACCGCCGTTGATTTCATCGGGTTGCATTGTTTGATAATAGTCTGAAACATTCAAGTGGACACTGAATTGGTTGATTATTTTTCTGTGTGTTAGAAGGGGACTAAGATAATCACTGTGAAGCGAAGACACTGAATACAAAGCAGCAGTCCTTACTGCTCTCCATAACTTGAGAAACGTTCAAATGATTTGAAAAGAGATGAGGATAATGGATGTTTCTTAATCAAATCTCCACGTGTCTATGCAGTAATTGGATTCAACAACCGATGATTCCCTATCTTCGTAGCAGATAAATCCAACAAAGAAAGATGACTCTGTAAGTAGCAACTGATAGCATCAGTTTCTTCCACTATTAGCTACAAAAAAGGACCCCAGTCAACACATTGCCTTTGTGGGCATCGATTCCCAGCCAGCACCACCCAATGTTGAAACAATTCTTTTTATCGTCGAGCAGTGCTGACTCGTGAGAAGGATTGTTGGTTCGCATAAAAAGAAAAAGAGTTAAGCTAGCGTTTCACAATCTTAGGATGCATGAGAAATCGACACGGGCAGTCTCATACTTTTGCTCTGATTGGACTTGCAGCATTTTCATGATATGCTAGGGCCTGTTTGGCTCCCACGTCTAAAGTTTAGCACGTGTCACGTCTAAAGTTTAGCACGTGTCACATCGGATGTTTGATACTAATTAGGAGTATTAAACATAGGCTAATTATAAAACTAATTGCACAGATGAAGTCTAATTCGCGAGACGAATCTACTAAGCCTAATTAATCCATGATTTGACAATGTGGTGCTACAGTAACCATTTGCTAATGATGGATTAATTAGCCTTAATAGATTCGTCCCGCGAATTAACCTAGGGATTCTGCAATTAGTTTTATAATTAGCTCATGTTTAATCCTCCTAATTAGCATCCGAACATCCGATGTGACACGGCTAAAGTTTAGCAACCGGTAACCAAACACCACAAGTCTCATGTATTGGTTTTAAATGGTAGGAAGTGAAGTGACGCAATGGTTTGTAAATTCTCTGTCCGTACTACGCTTTGGCTGATGAAATGCAAACCCATGGAACAGTAGGAAGTTTCTGCAGAGTACCTTGCTCGGAGCTCTCTTGCCTGGACGCATCAGTCGTCTTCTCTGCAAACGGAAAAGGAGCAATTGAAGCTAATATCAGCCAATTACAATTCGAGGTCAGGAACCCAAGAGAAAAGAGGAAATTTGTTGCTTGATTTCGAGCTTTATTCTGCCCTCAGCATGAACAAAAGCTCGAGAATTTTCACCTTCTTCAAACATTGGAATACGAACGCAGCAGCAGGAGAAGAGGGTTCACCAGACAACAGAGCAAGGCAAAGGAGATGGCAGGTAGCCCTATCTCAGAAAGCTCAGACACTTCCATGCAGGAAAGCAAGCAGCAAAGGGAACAAAAGGCTCGCCATGCGTCAGAAAAAGATCAGAGGAAGCAGCAAGGAAGAAGAGCTTACCGGAGATGGGCAAGGCCACCGGCGCCGGCGCCAGCGCCGGCGTCGCCATCGGCGTGGGGCTCGGCGTGGCCGCATCGTCTTCTTGATCATCCTCATCCTCAGACGACGAGAACAGCCCGGCCCCCTCGGCCCCGCGGGCACCACCGTCGAGCGCCGCCGCCACATCCTCCTTGCTCTCCACGTCCACCGCCACGGGGCGCGCCACCGCGGCCGCCGCCGCATTACCAGGGGCGCGCCCCTCGAGGATGTCGTACACCTCGCGGTCGAAGAACCCCGGGAGCCTCCTCTCCCGGCGCGCGTCGTTGCGCATGGCCCAGAACGAGGCCTCCTTCCTGGCCGCGAAGCCGCCGCGCTCCCACTCCCTGATCTTCTTGTAGTCGCCGGCGAGGTTGCTCCAGCGCTTGCGGCACTGCACGGGTCCGCGGTCCACGCCGTGGCGCCGGCAGTACTCCGCCACCGCCGCCCACTTGGTTGGCTCCGCGCCCTCGCCGCCTCCTCCCCTGGCCCGGCCCCGGCCGCGCCCGCGCCCGCTCCTCTCCACCACCCGCTTCCCCTCGATGAGCACCAGGATCTCCTGCCGCGTCCACCGCGGCAGCCGCGACCCGCGCCCGGTCCCCACGCCTCTAGCCTCGCCGGCGCTCGACATGGTCGCCCCGGCCGGCCCACGGCGAGCTCTCCTTGGCCCGCCGCCCGCCAAGAACCGGTGCAGCAAGCAACAGGGACGCAGGGCAGCAGGGAGGGAAGACAAGGGCGCTTGTCCGGTTGTCCCTCGACTCCAAAGCTGGGGATTAGGAGGGAGTGGACTTGATTAGGAGTGGGCTAATCAGGGTTAAGGGCTTTGATTAAGGGTTAGTGGTGGCTCCTCTCTGCTCTCTGATCTCATCCCAAAGACTATCGAGGAAACGCTTGGGGGTGGGGGGGTGTTGGGGGTTGGGGTTGGGGGTTGTTTTTGAAGTGGACCAAGGAAAAGGCACTGGGTGTGAGTGATTAGGAGAGGAGGGGGCTCGGAGATTAGAGAGAAGAATTAGCAAGTGGGGGCTCCAACAGCAACAGGGGTAGGGTAGGTGTTGGGGGGCTAGCTAACCTACCGTCTCGATTTCTCAGCAATAGGGAGAGGAACAGTGAGTGGGTACTGTTGTGATCTCATGCCTTTTTTTTTTTTGTGTGTGCGCGTGTGTGGATTTGTCGCTTGGGAGCATTTCTTTTATATATAGTTTTGTTTTCGTTGGTATCGTGGTTTAGCCAACAATTAGGGGCCTTTTTTTTATAGGAAAAACACTTTCAACGGCATCATCGAGGAGAAAAAAAAGATGTTTCTCTTCGATAATTATAAATATCCAAAATTTATAATTCCCAGCCATTTACTTTTCCATTTCACTGAAAATACTTGGATGTCTCCAGAAAATAAATTTCTATGCCTACAACCATATAACGCCTAATTGATGACTTTGAAGAAATGAGTAAATGACGGGTAGATTTTATAGTTGTACGTGATATATTTTTGGATCGCGAAGATTACCTGTAAAATCCCATCACCATTAAACGAAGCCCGCTGGTCGGTCCGACGCGAGCCGGAAATAAAGTGGTGCATATTCTATTTAGTGATGTCCAAATTAAAAAAAAATATAAATTGGTACGTACAAATTCTATTTAGAAACGGAGAGCCGTTTGGATTGGACGTGGTGGTGCCGCAATATTGTAGTGATTGTACATTGCTGTCAGTGCAACTAACCTCACATATATGTATTGAGATGCCGTCAGGTCTTGATCGCTTGCACAGCTGGAATTGCCAGCGGAGGGAAGGGAACGCGCCTTGCTCGGCTCGGAAGGATGACCGACCTCGCTGCGGATAAGGCAATCAGGGACGCGCCGTGCAACATGTCGCGTCGCTGTTGGGGACAACGTATATACAGCGCCACTTCTACGACTCCGCGTGCCTCCTCCTCCTCCCTCTTCTTTCCTTCGAAACAAATATAAATCTTTTGAGCATAATTAAGTCAGTGGCCGAGCCAGTTTATTTGGGTTTGATCGTTGAGTGTTCGACGGGAAGCTCATCACACTGAGGATCTGTTTACTTAAGCTGCAGATTTTAAAATTTTCTAAAAAACTGCTGCTGATCTTTTGGTTCTGAAAATCCAGCACTAGTTTTTGCTTATCTTTTGGTTCTGAAAATCCAGCACTAGTTTTTACGTGATGTGTTTAGCTTTTGAAGCTTAGAAAGCTACGGAAACCTCATAAATTGAGATTTCCAGGTATTCATATAAACTCAGCTTTTCTAAGCTTCTAACTTTTCTAAAGCTGTACGAGAAGTTTGTTATTCTGAGAAGCTGTTAGGAAGCTCAAACAAACATATCGTGACTACATCCTGTGATTTTGCTTCCGAGGAAAAGAAAATATAACGTGTGTTGTCATGTCCTACAAACGTGAATCATAAGTAGAGACGCATCTTTGTGCGATCAGACGATGAAGGATCAGAGACCAGCACTGGAGCAGACAAATGACAACCCAAAACCTCGCACGTGCTTATTGCTAATTAGATTAAGATCGATGGGCCACTTAATAAACCTTGGCGGGTTCCGTACACGCAAGATCGAGCCATGATCGGTTTGCGTCCGGGACGATGGATCGATGGGATGGATCGAATGGGCCATCGTTGGAGCGGTGGCGCGGCCGGGCTTTTCGCGCGTTGCTTCCGCCGGATTTCGTTTTTGTCCCATCAAATCGGCAGCTAGCCCGGTCCCGTTCCTTTCTAGGCAGGATCACTCCGCCCAGATTTTTAACAGGGACGGCTGGGTCGGGCAGTGGTCCCTGAAATCGGCTAGTAGGGTACACTGTATCTTTTTGGTACAATCTCCTTCAGCTTTCGTGCGTAGGGAAATGTGGAAACGACGACGCAAGTTGTAGGGGTGAAGGAAGGGAGTCTAAAATACGGAAAATGTGATCATTCGGGAGTTTTGAGCTAACAGGGATATAAGAGAATTTGTGGCTACTTTTTAGCTCAAGAAAACCACACTTTTTTCTTCTTCTGATAATTACTCTATTTTGCGACCCTCAATTATGTAATAAGTTAGGTATTTAACCTTAACTCCAAAAGCTTTACTCTTCCATCAACTATCAAAAGCCAAAACCATTCACTTTTCAACCTTGACCTGAATTAAGATTAGATATAGGTGATCATCAATCATGTGGCAGCGTGAAATTGTTTGAAATTTTAAAATTCACGGATGACTTTTAAAAACTCTAAATAAATTCTCATTTTACTATGGAGTATTTATAGAAAAAAAGAGATACTCTCCAAGGAACCCCTGCTTCACACATGAGTACTTTGGACCCTAAGCCAATTTGGTCTAGAGTAACTTAAGCTTTCATAAGCACGTGAAAATGATTTATTTAATTCTATATCCTACATTTTCTAGCTGGTAATACTTAATACGGTCATATAAACATAGTTAGGTTACAAATTAAATACTACATAGGGCATGATAATTTTTCCAATTTTTAAGGCCATTTACCATTTTTTTTAAAAAATCATCAGATACTAAAAGCATCGAGGCACTTTGGGACGTCAGCCAAAGCTTGCTGCGCTGCTCCTGTGCGGGAACTGCTGCGCTCCAGAGCTTGCTGCTGCTCTATGGCTGTTTTCCATTTGCGTTACAGCGTGGGAACCAAACAATCTTAGTTATCTGTTAGCTTGTAATGGATACCAGTGCTTTTTAATTACATTTACGTTTGCGTTACAACTTCTGACCAAACACCACCTAAATGTCCCCACGTCCCAGTCGCTTGAGCTGCTTGGCTTCATACTTGCAGCAATCGTGTGGCTTCACCCTGGCACATCAAATTGTAGACTACTAAAATTCTTCTAAAATAAGGAAATAAAGAACCAAAAAAATAATTGTTATGCAAGAATGACTATATAGAAGATGATGAGAAGGAAAAGAAAGGAAAGAAAAGAATGACGGGAAATCACGCAAGGACCGTCAAGGTCAGATGATGTACCCCGTATGGAAGGTGTGATTTGAGGCCATCTCTCCCACTTGTATAATTTCTTTGAGCGTAGCTTTCATGTCGACCTCCCCAACGGGCCGGGGACCCTAGCTCGTCTCCTTTGTGTGACCAAAGGGGCCACCGCCCTTTCAGCCACTGGAACAGATTACAACCCCTATGGTATGGACGTTTACAGATAGATTTGATGCTTACTTCCCCATAGGACAATAGGAGAGCCATGAATGGTAGATGTCTTGGTACTCCCCTCCCATGGAATGACCAACAGGATGCTGATGGGACCTCGATCATCAGCTTCTGAGAGGAGATAAGGTTGTTGGTAGATGATGGTATCACTCCAATGGCCAGTTACTAAGTGTTTTTTTTTTGCGAAGAGGTCAGTTACTCAGTTATGTTCACATGACGAAGGCCCTCATAATACCTTCTAACCTAGTTAACGAATCGATCACATTTACTCCTACCATCGATGCCCAAATTAGACTCGCTAAATAAGGAAGGCTAATAGATCCGACAATTATTGCAACCGTGCATGCATAATTAATTCTACTCGGTAATCCATCCGATGAAAAAAAGTTATTACGGGTATTTTGGACTTTTAGCATTGCTACTATCTTATTTAAAATTTTCTAAACGAATAGTCTTTGTGGGATGGAGGGAATTTTCTAAGCGATCAGTTTTTGTGGGACGGAGGGAGTAGCTTACTTTGGAGTAAAAGCACAGGAGTGACTAATTACTTCGCCAGGAGTACTTAACTGTTGATGAATTATTAAATCAAAGAGATGGTGTATGCATGCCATGTAAGGACGATGATTGTTTAATTTTCAGTCCTTGTCATGCTACTTGTTTTTAATGTTCTAAGAAAGGACCAAGATGTATCACTAATTAGCATCTCTCAATTTACAATTAGTGGTAACCTAGGCACATCTCCTGTGTACATAAAAAGGAAACATAAAAATGATATCATTACTAAAATTAGTATGTTTGAGAGGTAGTACTAATACCTTGTTATCTTAACACAAAATCTATATGGGACCGTTATGTTATGTTTTTGGATAAGCAAATAATTTACTCCTCCATCCACAATCCTGAAAGTACAAATTATTTACTACCCTCCCATCAATGTGGGACAAAAAAGAAATTCGCGGATACAAGTGGCACTTTGGAAGCATGCCATTGCCTGCCGCGCTGTGGCGTCACAAAGATTTGATTCCTGCTTGCTCACAATAACTAAGACAAGATTATGTTAATTATGCGAGTGCTTTAGGGATCATCCTACCTGCGCTCGTGTGTACCCCACAGAGCCCACGCCAAGGGGCAGGTGGAGATTAGCGTAGCCATCCATAGCAACAGAGAGGCGGTCTAAAGAATGGTGTAGGCATATGTGGGCCTGGCAACTCGTGGAATACTTGGTGAACAATCATTTCTATCTACAAAAAAGATGGATCTAAATTTTTAGTAGAAGAGCTGAGCCACTTGTGTACAATACAAGATATATTCTTGTTATCTATAAACTATAATATAAAAAGCTCTTCTTTGATTTCTTTTTTATAGAAAAAATAGAATGCTTGAGACAAAAACAAGGATTGTAGAATTATATGCAACCACTTCTCAATGTCTTTACAAAGACAATATTGGAAAATTTTGATGGGTCTCTGCTCATGCACCAAAATATTCTTCTAGCGTATGCTACTCCATCTTTTTCGTAAAAATGGCTACATAAACTGCATGCGACCGAATCAAAATTTGAAAGGCACAAAACAAAAAGTATTATATTTGAGCTTGAATCGAAGATGTGGATACACACACACAGTAGAGAAAAGGATGGGACTCTACTATACAACACAAGTATTTGTTAATACCTCCTTTTCTCCCTTTCATAAACAGTAGTGGCTTCCCTTTCGGTGCAAGAAGTAGTACCCTATCCACATTTGCATATTGATGTGCTCAAAATAAAAAGGGCACTGATCACCATGAACGTCCATACCACCACTATAGCTATATATATCCTATATCTGTGTGCCACATGAGAATCCCTATCGGCTCTGACGATGACATGACACCGCCTCGTCTTGTGTAAGGATGATGGCATGCTGATGTTCATCATCAGGGATAGGCTGATGGCTAATAGCGTATTATTGCTGCTGTTAAGTAGAGTTGCTGTGATCTACGTTTGATAAAACTGATGTGCATCAATTCAACTTAGATATTGGTCTCACATGATCACGGCTTCATGCATAGTATCATCATCCCATTATCTAACAAAATAGCCAGAAAAAAATATTTTTCTCAGTTCAGCTTAAATTAACGATGATATTTCTAGATAATGATGGGCACACCTATTTTCTAGATAATGATGATGGGTACACCTGAGGCCTACAGTTAAAGACCTAAAAGAAGAATATGCATGTAGTGGCCTTCTTTATTTTTCTTGCATGATTCTATGTTGCCTTTGGATAAATAATTGAGATTGCAATACGATATTGCATTAAAAAACAAGTTATTCCCTACCCTTGAAAGGAAAAAGGGAATTGTCCACTAGGAGCAGTTTTGACTGAATGTGTCCATGCTCCACCTCCTCCCCTCTGGATCAATGTTGTCTTGTATAGAAATGGAGTTGTTGGGAACAAATATAAATATACTACACAGGCAGTCAATTTGACACTTCCACAAAACAAATGATTATGTTTGTCAGCAATGCAAACAATTTCATCAGTATTATGTACATTCATCAGCGTTTGAAAGAGACAGGTGAACTTGTATTTCTGTATAAAGTTGAAAATTGTTAGGTATTTCGTCTAAAACAAGTGAGGATTGAGGGTCCTCTGGAAAGGAGTTGTCCAGTACAACGAGAAAAAAAGAAGAGAAAGAGCTCTGAGCTTATCTGGGCCCAATGCTAAGCCTTTGCTTCTTCTAAGCCCAAAAATCTCGTAGCCTACTGCACGGCCCAAACACCACCACGAAGCAGCCCAAGGGAAACACTGCAAATCGGCAAATCCCCCCAACTGCTCCAGCCGCCGCCATTGCTACTGCTTGTGGGGAGCTCCGCCCCTGGGACATGGACATGGATATGGACATTGAGACCCTCGCCGACGACGCCGACGTGGCGCTCGCCCGCGACAGCGGCGGCGAGGCCGAGCGTTACGAGGCCGCCGAGGCCGAGGCCGACCTCCTCCGTGACCGCCTCCGCCTCGCCGTCATCAGCATCGCCACCGCCGAAGGTAGCATAGCATCCTCTCGCGGATTCCTTCGTTCCGTGTCCCGGTGGCTCCTTGGGAGTTAGGGTCCGGTAAAATTTCTCATCTTGGGGTGCGCTGTCTGCGCAGGGAAGAAGGCGGGAATGACGGTCGCCGAGCCGGTTGTTGCCTGCATCGCCGATTTGGCATACAAGAGCGCAGGTTCTTCCCCCAGAACCCTACCTTCCCCTGCATTTGCTCCTGTTACCAGTAACCGCTTGTGCACGTTATCTTCTCTTCGGTTCCATTGCGCTGCGCGATTAACTCTTATTCTGAACCTCGCAGTATAATTTATCTCGAGCTGCTGCTTAGGCTGCCAAGTTGTCTGCTCCAGTAAAGTTAGTTTATGTAGGAAATGCAGTGCTTGGAGTAGACAAGAACTAGTTTCAGTATTTTGCAGATTGGTTGTCCAAACGAAAAATATGCTGAAGGAGTTGAGCGGTTCAGTTAGCGACTTACAGTATTCTCAATGGTCACCACACGTTTAGTAGAATATGGCTGGTGTTGGGGAAACATGAATGATTTCTTCTGGATGGCTGTAACTTTACATTATTCTCATGGTTTGCAACAAAGGAGGAGGATGCTCCACAATTTGAGTTTCTTGCCAAGTTAAAAGGAATACCTGCAAATCACCAATAGATAAATCATGCTAGCTGTTAGCAGCTAAGGATCAAGCTACAAGTGGAATAGGAACTTGAGACTTGATATTGAGAAAAAGAAATAGAATGGTGAACCTCCAGTGTAGAACATTCTTGCAATAGTTTATTTAGCCATTTGTTGAAGTTCAAGATGGAAACACTCCAAAATGCCAGACTGTCTTTTCTTCTTTGTTGACTTGGACTTGAAGGAGTGGATGAGCCTGAGAATTGCTGGCCGTTCCTCAAGCATCTCTAGTGTTGCAGTAGAACATACTGATGTGCCTTTGTTTGGCTCCTTCAATAAATGTCCTCTGACTCTAAAATAACTCCCAGGGATAATGTTACACAAAAATGGCATTCTGATTTTGCTTCCTCCAGAGGTGCTTTTTTTTTTCTGGAGTAATCTGACTTGCCTCCACAGCCGCCTTTCTTCATCAATAGCATTACTAGCATCAGCACCAGTTTGTGCACTAAGGGATTGTGATCCCACTTGCCATCTCTAATCTCTATAGCAAAAGGCAGGGAAATGATTCAATCCTGAATCACCTGATACTCTAGATAGGGTGATGTTCCCATCTCTGATACTGGTTTCAGAAATTGGACCCAAAACGCCCAAATCCATTGCATTATAGCTATTATCTTATCGCTTTCGAGCTTGTCTATCAACATACAGTATACTTGTTCAATGTGAAACCTGCTCGTGTGGACAGAACACACCTGTTTAACCATAACCCATGTGCCCATCTACTGCAGTAACACACACTGACAGTTCTGAGTTTTCACTCATCAATGAGTCCAGTTACGTCAAAGCTATATCGCCCCACATCTTGTCTGCAAAGTGCAAACTTCAGAATCATAGTATTGGATTGACACACTATATCCAGATAAAAAGTGATAGTTGAGCACATAGATCTTTTATCTGAGGTCTCTTGCAGCGAAAATGTTTGATTTACCAGAAAATATTGAGTGCATAACTATAGTGTTGGTGAAGCAGATGCATAGGGTTGATGCAGAAGTGCATCTAATTGAAAAACAACACATCTGAAGCATGGCACTTACTGGCTAAGTGGCTACTGTAAATTGCCTTGCTTCTGTTCCTTTTAGAGAGAAATGAAAAACAACACATCTGAAGCATGGCACTCTGGCTCTAGTTAAATTTGTACCTGTGGGAACTATATGGGTATTCCAGTTTACATCTTCTGTGCACTGTGCAGAGCAGCTGGCTAAGGATGCAGAGTTGTTTGCACAGCATGCTGGTCGCAAGTCCATCAAGATGGATGATGTCATACTCACAGGTACTTGACAGTATCCTGTTCTGCTGATTCAGGAATAAACGAGAAAAAAAATGTCTGGCTTCATAAAAGTACGTCTTGTTCAGTTTAGGCTTGTTTGAACTAGCTTTCTGCTCTCTTTTCCAAGTAGTCCATCTAACTAGCTGCTTATTAATGGTATCTGTAGAAAATTGGCCCTCATTCTGGCCCTCTCAGTAAACTTTTCCAATGCAATCTTTGGTGTATAACTGCAGCTCACAGGAATGAGCATCTTATGGGCCTTCTGCGGACCTTCGCTCAAGAACTGAAGGGAAAGGAGCCTGCAAGCAGCGAGAGGAAGCGAAAAAAGTCGTCGAAGAAGGATGAGAGGGTAATAGACGTCTGAATTCAGATATCCGTTATGTTGGCTAAAGAGGAAGGCAGCACAAGCGCTCAAACTACCCACCTGTTCTGCATTTGGCACTCTTGGATACGGCTCATAGCTGCGTGCAATTCCCAGAACTGACTTATATTGTACATACTGTTGTAATTGTTCATCCTATACAGTTTCTGGCACTTTGCCGCGTTCTCAGCTGAACGAGTGGACATAAGCAAATTAATGTCATCACCTTAGGCCCAATCTGCATTGCTGGGCCTGAATCCCGGCCTTAACCATGAAAGCAAACGAATGCACTGACTACTGAGACGTATTTACATTTTCACTTCGTTTTCGGCTCATTTTCCATTTCAGTTCCAATCTCCATTTCAATAAATTTAAAAACATACGTGAAAAAACGTACAAAAATAGGAACATAAATTCCTTTTTAACAAATGTCTTATTAATGAACCGGCACCCACAGTGCCTGTCAAGAAAGTAACCCTGGAAGGCTACCTAAACGGGGGAAAACAAAAGAAAAAACGACACCAGCCAACAACAGCACGCACAACTCATCCACCCCGCTCCTGGTCAACTTCATTCTTAAGTTTTATAAAAAAAAAAACTTCATTCTTAAGTTGAATATACGTAGGCTCAAAAAAAAGTTGAATATACGTGCCTTGTTTTTTATGGAATTTTTTTAAAGATTCCGATTCACCTCACCCCGGTCGCCTGCTCGATCAATAAAAAAAATTTGGCATTAGAACCTCAATACAATTTTCTTCGTACGTGGTTCTTTCATAATCCACACGATAGTACCCGCGAAAAAAAAAATAATCCACACGATAGAAGCAAACCTGTCTCTTAAGCTGCGAGGACTAGAATGTAGATATGGGAATCGATGGGATGAAACCGTGAGCCATGGGTGCGCAACTAACCCGCTCCGATGCAATTTTTAAGACATGCATAGTACATTTTTCATTAAGAAGAAGAGAATTACAACGATGCAACTTTAGGAGAGACTTCAAAACGCAGAGTTACAAGAACCACCACCTGCGACCAACAACAGAAGCATAACAATACTAAAAGAAAATTACAACACCGTCACCACCCTAAACGCGACCTAAGACGACCGAAACATGCAGGAGATAAGTACACCAAGCCAAGGACATGTTTTTTGGCCAAAGAACCCAAGGACAAGGAGAATTTTATACATACTCTGCGTATTCTAATACGAATATCATAATCATACAAGCCAAAGAACCCAATGTGAATATTCCAATCAAGACCCTTAATCATATATAGACAAATACTCCACTCTAATATATTTATATTCAGCCCTCAAACAAGCAACCCAAACACTTGGATAAAGAAAAAGAAAAAATACCTTACAACCTTACGGTACACTGCTCGATGAGCTAATTGCAGGTGGTACGCTAGTACTATGCTTTAGGTGGCTCAGAGAGTATGCGATACTTTTTAGGCTCCGGTGATCTGCGAACTCCTCCAATGTCTTCGTTCCATGTTGTGTCGACTCCTTTTTATAGTGGAGCGAGGAGCACTGCCTCCTTTGTTGATCCTTATCTATGAAGCATGGATCTAACTGGGATTGACTGGAGCTGTTGGATTCTTTGCATATTCTAGTATTGCACTGCGCATGGACTCAGGCCTTTGGATGGCACAGGTTCCTGAGGCTGCACAAAATTCTTCAGCGGTGTTCTTGGATTCTTTACTTCAACGGCATTCTTTGCTTCTTTGACAGATCACATCCAAATCTGCACCTAGTAAAAATTTTAGTAGTCACTGCATGAATATCTCTTCCTGACAAAAAAGCAAAAAATGTCGCTGAAGTAAAGAAGCTTCTAGCAAAGAAGCAAAGAATGCCGTTGAAGCAAAGAATCCAAGAACACCGCTGAAGAAGTTTGTGCAGCCTCAGGAACCTGTGCCATCCAAAGGCCTGAGTCCATGCGCAGTGCAATACTAGAATATGCAAGGAATCCAACAGCTCCAGTCAAGTCCCAGTTAGACCCATGCTTCAAAGATAAGGATCAACGAAAGAAGCAGTGATCCTCGCTCCATTATAAAAGAAGTCGACAAAGCATAGAACCAGGGCCGGCTCTGGGGCCATGCAACGGAGGCGACGGCCGAGGGCCCACAGGAGAAGGGGGCCCAACAGCCAGTATCAACAGAAGGCCCCACAAACGCCGCAGTCCTGTCCTGTGCGTGCGATCGCAGGACACCGCCGCCGCGTGAGGCAATCGAGTAGACGTCGGGACTCTGGAGGGGACACGAATCGTCAATTTTCATCATTGGCTCCTCGCCTGGCCCATGGCCACCGCCCGCCGGACATCTCGGCATTGTCCGGTCTGCGTGCCCTGGTGCCCCCCTCGCGGCGCCAGTCGCCACTCGCCCAAGTGCCCAACGTCCGCTCCCAGTCCGGCAGTCCCACAACATTTGATCAACAAATAGGTGCACAAATCAACAAAAAAAAAAAGGTAAACATGCCATCAAAAAATGGAAACCGGCAACAACATCATGCCATCAGCAAAGATTCTCCCATTAGAACAGAAACATATAAAAAATAACAACTTTTGATCCTACATAGAACCCACAATCTGATTTCCCATCATGGCACATTAGAACAAAAATAACTTAAATCATTTCCCATAATCTGTTTTAATTATCAAATAGAACCCACATTTGATATGCCTAGCAAAAAAAACTGCCATACTCAATTGTTTGGCTAAGGTAAGACTATAAAAAATGACAAAGACTTCAAATCAAGCAAAAGGAGTTAACTAAGTGCTCAACAACCGCTGTAAGGAGAAACACACGAGTGCAAACAATCACTAATAGAATACAGCAAGATTAAGTGCTCAGAGCAAGATTAAGGAACAATACACAAATTTGAGCAGACCTGCTAGAAGCCGAGAACTTGATGAACTCTAGGTTGTAGCTGACGACCAGTCCCCTGCAGCTAGTGGCTTGCTGCTGAAATCGAATGGCACAAATAAAAAAAAATACTGTTGCAGTTCTCAACGGGAACTAAACACTCTCTGTTGCATGTAGGCGTGGACAAAATATTTAGCATTTTTTATGGCTGTTAGCACACCAAGCTGTAAACCGTAAGTGTACGGACTGTAAACCGTAAGTGTACGGATCTAACACACCAAGCTGTAAACTGTAAGTGTACGGACTGTAAACCGTAAGTGTACGGATCAGTTGTATCTCTTTCTTCTTCCAAGGTTTATCAATCCGTGAAACTTATAGCACAAGATCTATTTTAACTAGCATTGTTAGTATGGACTTAGTGTTGATGGTGATTTAGATCCAATCTACTAAGCATATACAGATAGATAACAGATGGAGCAGAGATAACCAATCTAGAGCAACCTAAACTATGCATATGTTGTAATTCCGAGCATAAATAGTAAAGCAACACAAATATGATCCTAGTAAAAAAGCATCCTTAAATCTACACCTCCGGTCTGGATCTCGAAACCCCTCACCTTATACAAGAAAGATACCGTCACGATCACGTCTATCAGCGCAAGCAGGTTAAGGGCACCATCAAGAGAACGTGTCATATTCATCAGTAGATCAGGCATGCAAATCCAGTCACCACGACCACAAGAACATTCTAAACAATTTATCATCGATTCATAGATTGAAAAGCAAGCAAACATGATAAAACATAAAACCATCAAAGAAGATACTTACATCGCTAAGAACATAAACACATCTATTATTTCACCATGAATAATTGTACATCAAAAATTACCACTGGGATCCTACCTTGATCTTGATGACTCCTAGCTTCAGAACTCCAGCGTGATCTTCCTCGTAGAGTGATCACGCTGGCAGAGGTTCGCCTACGCTAACCCTCGACAACTGCACGGCCCTTGACTTTCCGAAGATTTGTCCCTCAAGCTCCTTCTGCTCTCTTCTGCTTCACGTCGAGTACGTCGTCTTGGATATGGGGCTCGGTGGATTTTTGAGGTACTTATAGTTCAAAGAGCGCGTGGTAAAACTTGGAAGGCGAGGGGGCGAAGGAAACCCCAGGCCAATCGGCCTGGGCCTTCCTTGGCCCTGGCGTCTTACTTCATCTCCAAATCTTTTTAGATGGTCAGGAGTCTTGTTTTATTTTTACTTGCATGTGGGTCTGGCATGTCGGTAGCTTCGGGATGAGATTGACCTTCAATAACTTTCCAAATCTCCGCTTGATTTTCTTTGGTCCTGAAGTCATTCTTGCCATATCTTCACAAACTTATCTCTTAAGTCATCTCGGAGAATTGCTTGCAAAAGATGGGCGTCGGAGGGCTCTAGAAGACCCTAGGCCGCTCCTCTGGGCCAATTGGCCCAAGCCCTTCCTGAGCCCGTTGGCCTTCGTCTTCGTCTAGTTCGATGCTCGTTCAGTGCTTTATCCAAAATTATGCTTTTAGGTCCAATTCCCTACAAAAATAGAACATCCTCTAAAATATGTTACACATGTGAAAATGACCGATTTATTAGGTGTGATCAATAGTTTAGGTATTAAATTCATGTCATTATTAAAGATAAACAGGGGTAAAAATATGTCAATAACGAGCGTCAATAAGCACACAGTTCCAAACTGATTCTCACTCTGCTCCTCCCACTTCACCTAGCCTCGGTACAGGTCCAAACGCGGCATAACAAAACTGTATAATAGAAAACAAAATAAAAACATGAATAACGGGAAGGTGCCAAACAAATATCTGATCAACTCAAATCAAATTGGCTCACAAATATTTGATATAACTAAAATGTAAATGAATTACAAGCAAAAAGAAATTTCCTAGCAAAATGATCACAAATTTGATGCAATTTTCTTCATGCCCCAGATAAGCAGAGATGCTCAAATATAAAACAGTATATGCATAAAGGTAGAAATTTTACCCAGCATAATTCACATTCATAAGTCAGCACATGTAATGCATGACAAACTACTAGCTACCACAATTCTGCTGTGCCTACATGGCCTAAATATGAGATATGCAGCATGCCAAATAATAGCAAAACCTAAAGGAAGAAAATAAACACACAATATAGATTCATACATTCTTGAAATGCTAAACAAGAAGCCTATTTGGCTTGGAGGATCGATCAGTCCATCCAGGATGCAGCTGCTCCGGACAGTGTCTTAAGGTACTTCTCTGTCAGATCACATAAGCATGAGAAAGTACTAGCTTTCTTAGTTAAACTAGACAGCACTGTGATGGACTTCATCGTTTACGACCAAACCAAACAGACTGGCTAGGCTCAATGCAGGTTTCGGATGATTCTGCATCAGCATGTAACATAAACCAAATGGGTCGAAGATCTCTAGACCTGTGAGTATCGAATTGTTATTGAGTGTCTAAACTATAGGGTGAGTAACACTAGACATAAAAGATAACTAATTCTGTTGAACCGAAAAGAAAACCCATAATATCTGATTACTGTCATGTTTATATCACTAGATCAATACACATGTAGGTTATCATACTGCTAGATTTGTCTGGGCACAAATATACAAAGAAGATACAAATTGATAGATAAGGAACATAGGAAACTGCTATGAGAATAGAAACAAATTGCACGTAAGAAACAACAAAGACATGTCATATGAGAAAAGACTTAAAATGCAGCTGAGAAACCAATGCATCCCATAATTGACCACACCTCCAAATCACAACAGAAAAAGGAACCCAATTGAGAGGGGAGGGGAAGGAAAAGGAGATCGGACCTTAGGTAAGGTTTGACGAGTCCAAACGAGGAGGAGCTACGACTGCAAACCTCCTGTTTGGACCTCCTACTTGAACATGGAAAAAAGGAGATTGGGGGGATGAACAAAACTAAGAAATAAGAGCATCTCTAACAGTTTGGCAAATGCCTTCCCCATCCATAATTTTTTGGCAAATTGAGGAAAAACCCTCTCCAACAGTTTGTATCCCAATTCCCCATCTTTTTCAAATTGGCATATCTCCCTGTCTTGCGCACAAATATACGCACGGGTTCTGTGCTTGGCATCGATCTTTCTCTGTGCCACCGCCTCCTTCCCACGTGCGCGAAGACTTTCTTCCCGTCTCCTTCCTGCACGAAAATATTGTTCCCGTTGCCGGTCTTCATCTTTTCCTCGACGCGAAGCCCAGATCATCGACGACGACGGCTGCGTGCTAGGGTTCAGGTATGATCTTCCCTCTATTTCCCATCGCCGATCTTGATCCTTCATCCACGACAGTGGCTGCGCGCTAGGGTTCTCGCTAGGATTGATCCACGTCATCGGTTGCTAGGGTTCTATAGGGCCTGCTGGGCCACTGCTAGGTGCTACTGCCTGCCTCCGCTAGGATGAAAGGCTGGTGTTGCCTGCTTTCTGTCATTGCATTTGTCATATATGTTGAAATACAATTTAGTTCAGTTCAGTTCTGTGATGTTCGTCAGATACCCAAATGTTTCTTCGTGCTTGAATTCTGATACAACCAGCATATATATTCTTTCAAAAAGATTGCCAGGACGTGCATGATAGTGTTGTCGTGCATGCTACTGTACGCTGCTACCTGCTGCTCGTGGCTACCAAATGGTATTGTTGTCTGCTGAATCATCGCATTTGTCATTTTTTTTTGTAGATTCATTCAAATGGAAGGCGGTGGATTCTGGATGAACATGATCAATGGAGATGCCGCTGCTGTTGCTGGTTTGGACGACCTCACCTTTTCGATGACACAAGGCACTCAGGATATTTATGACTTTTCTTTTGAAGTTCAACAAGAAGATGTGAAAGTGCAGCCAACTCAAGGTACTGAACGCCCTCGCAGTACAAAGGGTTTGTGTAAGAGGACAAAAAATTTTGATTCGAAGGAGGATCTAGTTGTATGCTCAGCTTGGTTGAATGTTAGCAAAGATCCCATTCACGGGGCCAATCAATCTCGTTCCACGTTTTGGAGTAGAGTTCATACTTTTTTTGAGAAAAACAAGACAACTGCAGCTGTCAGGACAGAGAGTTCCATTATGCATAGGTGGCTGACAATTCAGTTTCAGGTGAACAAGTATTGTTCATGCTACGAGGCGATTGAGCGTAGGAATCAAAATGGATTAACTATCCAAGACAAGGTTTGATTTCCACGTTGGATCATTTTTTTTTGTATTTGGTTCATTTGAAAAGATATATACATTGACAGTTAACATGTACAGATTTCAGACGTATGCGAGATGTACAAGGAATTAGACAAGGACAAGAAGACATTTACTCTTATACATTGTTGGAAGAAATTGAAGGAACAAGACAAGTGGAAAGCCAAGAGGGTGGAACTGGCCGAGCAGGAGAAGCGAGCAAGCAAGAAAAAACAGAAGGTTAACATGGACTCGACGCCAAGGAATGTAGAAGCCACAAACACTGAAGATGTCATAGAGATTGCAGTTCCGGAATCCGAAGCAAGAAAAAGGCCACAGGGTGTGAAGAAGGCAAAAGAAGCTCTTAGACGAGGAGGTGGCGAAACTTGCATGGAGGCTTTGGACAAAATGTGGGCGAAGAAGGAGGCTTTTGACATGGAGAGAGAGAAGAAGAAAGAGGAGAGGTTACTGGCTTCACTTGAGGTAAAGAATAAGCGACTCACATTAGAAGAAAAAAAAGCTAAAGTGGACTTGATCAAAGAGGAAAAAGAAATAATGTCAATGGACATGAGCTCCCTCACCCCGCTGCAGAAGCAGTACTATGAGACGATGCTGCAGAAGATCATCGCTCGACGTTTGGCAAATTAAATTTAGTTCATGTTATTTAATAATTTGAGGAATCAGTAAACATTATTTTTTGTGTTTCAGAGAACCTTTTATTTATATGTGATTGAGACAACCTTTTATTGAAAGTACTATGTAGCTAATATAAATCTGGATGATGGTTCTGTAGGTGCTGGATGAGGTCTTCTTTCAACTGGAAATGTGTTTCCTGGTCTCTGATCCTTTTATGAGCATCAATAAATTCAGCAAGTGTTTGAGTAGCCTGGCCACGAGAAGGTTCCACATTTTGACCACCATAATCGAACTGCTCAATAGGGTCAACAAATCCTTCATCTTCAACAATCATATTGTGCATGATCACACAAGCCCTCCTGATCAATCCAAGTGTCTTTATGTCCCACAAGCGAGCTGGTCCTCGAACAATGGCGAACCTAGATTGCAAAACCCCAAAAGCTCTTTCGACATCCTTTCTCGCTACTTCTTGTGCTTTGGCAAAATATTTCTTCTTGTTCCCCATAGGTAGAGAGATAGACTTGACTAAAGTAGCCCATGAGGGGTATATACCATCTGCTAGATAATAACTCATAGTGTAATCACGACCATTAATGGTGTAGTTCACATCTGGAGCTCTACCCTCCGTCAGGTTCGCAAATAAAGGAGACCGGTGAAGGACATTGATGTCATTATGAGACCCAGGCATTCCAAAAAAATCATGCCATATCCAAAGGTCGTTTGAAGCAACAGCTTCTAAAACGATAGTGGACTTCTCCACATGCCCCTTGTACTGACCCTGAGATTCTACTAGACAATTCTTCCACGCCCAATGCATACAGTCGATGGACCCTAACATTCCAGGAAAACCATTTTTGTCACCGAGTGCCATTAAGCGTGCTGTGTCGGCCTCATTAGGATGTCTCAGGTACTCATATTCAAATACATCAACAATTGCAACAACGAACCTACGTAGGCTCTCAAGTGCAGTACTTTCGCCAATGTGAACATACTCATCTGTAGCATCAGCAGGAACCCCATATGTGAGCATACAAAATGCAACAGTGACTTTTTGGAAGCAACTTAATCCAAGTACATTGGCCGCATTTCTTTTTTGCACAAAGTAATCATCATGTGACTCAACAACATTCATTATGCGTATGAAAAGCTCCCTATTCATCTTGTACCTGAAGAAAATAAATGAAATTTCAACAAGACATATAATAGTTATGTGCATAGCACGGGGCTAATGAAAGGTGAATGAACACCAACCTCCAACGGAATAAATGTGGTCCGTATGTCGGATTATCCGCCAAATAATCTTGAAACATCCTTTGATGGCCGCCTTTTCTATCTCGATAAATAACAATATGGCCAAGGACATAACCACCATGTCTTCGTTTATGATCCGAAAACGTTTGCACAATTTGAGCAGCTGTGATGATGAAATAATCATCGTGATCTGAAGATGAATCGTCATCCAAATTCTCTTTGGAGAAGTGATTTGTAAGTACTCATGATGTAGACTAACCCGCCTGCAAATGACAATTGTGCAACTGAGAAGATCAAACAATCTGTACAGGATCCCGACCGCAAGTTATTGATCTAGGAAGCACGAACCTTGGATACCTGCAGTGCCTGACTGGGAGGACAACGGCTAGCTGCAAGGAAGATCCGGCGTCCTGGCGACCTCTCGTGGACTGGCAAGCTGGAAGGAAGATCCCGTCCGTGGCTTCCATGGCTTCCTAGAGATCAGCACCGGCGGCGACCTCGGGGAACCCTTGTCCGCGACCTAGCGACGCCGTGACCAAGAAACCGCGCGACACCTCCCGCGTGACCAGGCGACGCCACCAAGAGAAAAAGCGCGGGCAAAAAAGTATGTGGGTCCACAATTTTGGATTTTGGGAAACGAAATTTGCCAAACTGTTGGAGATGAGATCTTTTTTTCCTCCCCATATTATTTTGGACGTTGGCAAACAACAGAAATGAAAATTGCCAAACTGTTGGAGATACTCTAACCCTAGCACAGTAGCGCTCAAATCACAAATTCACTGCAGACAGCAAAGCAAAATTGTATGCAGGCATAAGGATGGCTTCTCGGGGAGGTTCATGATGCAACCGGACCAACGGAGCGGCTTCGCGTTGCACATCCCGCGGATCCCATGCCTTTCCACATCTTGCCCCGCATCGATGTTAATCTGATTAAACAACAAATTCCATTGAAAACACCTTCGATTGTTGGGGGAATAAATGGAAACAAGCAGCTGGGTGACGAACACAAACAGGAAAGGGGGGTGTGGGCGGCAACGAACTGCACGAATACAGCAGCAAAGAAGAATGAATCATCAAATCGCACAAACAATCAAGTAGATCAAGCGCAAAGAACAAAAAAAAATCTGGAGACAAACATCAGATCAGAGTGGGAAATCAGTGGAGAAAGGTGATGCAGCTACCAGCGAACACGCCCGTGCAGCTTCAGGGGAGAGGCGGCGGCAAGTGACAGAACAATGAGACGGAGAATTAGGGATAAGTACGGTCTTGGAGCGCGAAATCAGACCCGTTAAACACAGCGTACCCGAGGGAACAGAGGGGAAACAGAACTATGACAGCATGAATCTCGAAAAACATCCGGTGGATTAAAATTCGACAGATTTTTCAGAAATATCTGATGACAGATATTTAGCAAAACTCCTATTATAAATAACAATATTTAGTCTAAAAGGTCCATAATATCTAGTTCGATTGTAGGCCCTCGAAATTATAGAACCGGCACTGCACAGAACGAAGGCATCGGAGTGACCGCATGGCATGACGGCATCTTGGCTAGTCCCGTCTTTTGCTTCTGGCCTGGTGGCCTGGCCTGGTGCGTGCATCCACGGACACCACTCCTGCATGCCCCGGTCGACACGTCAAAATAAGGATAGGGATCCTATCGTCGCCAGAAAGGAAGCACCAGGATATAGAGAGCGAAGCGAGATAAGAAATAAAACCGCACTCGGCCGTGTCCTGTAGTTGGCGACGAGGATTGGAGTGAGATCAGTGTGCTACCTGCTGCCCTCTACCAGATTCCAATGATTCAATGACCACTTTATCAAAAAAAAAAGATTCAGTGACCATCTTCGTTTCTGTATTTTTGGCAAGGCTCCTTTGTGAACAGGGCTATACCGTCAGTTCCTTTTTTCCCCCAGGCCCTACTCTCTTCTCTCGCCCGTATGGCCTCTGTTCTGTGGGTGTCCACCACGAGTCACGCGAGTACTCGAGGAGAGGGAGGCCCGACGGCCGGAACCGTGAGAGACTGTGAGATGCCCGTGTCGCAGGCCCGTACCTACGTTTTTTTTTTTGCCCTGGTGCAAAATATAAAGTGGGGTCTAGACTTCCTCATGTAATACCATAAGTATTCATACAAAACGATTAAATGACGAATCTTACTTACTGGTAAGTTCTTAGCTTCCATTAAAAAGCATCATTCTTCTAGTATTCTTCAAAATAGACACAGTATTACATTACATGCACCTTCTCAGCGAATCACGTGATCACGCCTTCATGCAGTAGCTTCTGTTGTGAAGAAGTCAGACCTGCCGTCAGAGTCCCAGAGGTGGAGTCGCTGCCTGCATGCAGGGTTGATTGCGGCGGTAGCTTCGTAGAATCGCAGTTCGCGCGCAGCTCGGCGAGACGGCGACTCGGCAAGATTGCGGCGGCTGGCGGCGCTCACGCGATCTGGCGATTAGATTTAGAATCCTAATCGGCAGACGGCAGCCTACAGGCCAGGCCTGCTAATCGGAGTATCGATCTATCGGACGGTTATGGACTCCTGGTCCGGCAACACGCAATAAGCCAATGACGCAACAGATTCTCCAGGTCAAAAACTCAAAAAGTTGCATGCAGGCCTGGTCCGCTGGTCGCATGCAGAATTGCAGATGCAGGCAGGAATAGAGTTACAGAGGCTACCAGGCACCAGACTACGAGAGGGAGGTCGACACATGAGGACCTCAAAATTGGAGGCCTGGTACAGTTGATCCACTTGCCATGGGTGATGTACGGGCCTGCTGGCGTGTCGATCAGGATATTCATCAACAGAGGCAGAGGGGTTATTCGTCAAGCATTCAGCAATGGTGGCAGTTTCATGGAACGAGCAGAAGAACGTCGTCGCGTTACAGTTTCAGAGCGCATGGGGAAAAGAAAGGGCAGAAAGAGAGACGGGGATGGCTAGCCGAGGGAACGGATAGAGCAGTTCGGAAAAGACTGCCCCCCAACCCAATTACCCAACCAATCCCCCATCCCATGAGTTCAGCCGGGCCCACAATCTCTGTCTCTCTCTGGAGGCAAGCCGCAAGCACACAGCATTCATCGGGTGGTCCGAAGCCGGACGCGCCCACGGCCCACCGGAAGCACGGGAGTACGGGACGCGGCCGAGGCGCCGACGCTCGGGGTCTGGCGGGACCCGCCGTGCCTGCTGCATCGAATCTTCGGAACGGACCCGTGACCTGCTCGAGCTAGCACGCACGCACGGGCCCCGGTTCCCGACCCTCCGCTCTACCCATCCCACCGCCAGGCGGGACCGGTCGTGAGGAAAACCAGCGGCGTGGCGACACGCGTCCCGCCGGGGGGCCCCGCCGCTGAACGCGACAACGCGAGGCCGGTCTCGTCATGGAAAACGGCTATCCTATCCTCCGAGGATAGGCGGGACCCGCCAAGCGGCGACCGCCGTTTCCTTTTTCCGCCCGTCCCCACATGATGCCCCCCGGTTATTCGAACCCGCTGGGCGCCGGGCGCCGGGCGCGGGAGGAGACGCACGGAGTTTGGCTGCTTGTGCAGACGTGGCATGCTCCAACTGCGATGCGATGATTTCAGTGGGAGAGGGTGGTATCATGGTATCAAGGGAAGAATGTGTTTCTATTTCCTTCGCGCAAAAGAAAAAAAAAACTAGCTAATTGCTGATAAGGATGACTGTATTCTTGTCCATCGAGTCCCCTTATTAATTCCTCTTTTGAAGCATAAACATCTTTACATATTCCAAAATAATTCCAAAATAAGCACTCGAAAAAACGACAAAGCAGTGTGAAGAAAACATGACCGGCATTACGAAGCGAACTACCCGTGTAGCAAGCATCTCAAGTTTAGGGCATATTTGGTTTAAGCTCCGTAGTCCTGCTAAATTTTGGTCATGATCAAATCGTGGGTAACGTCGAAACATTGGTAAACTTGTGTTTGGACTGTAACCCTACCAAATTTTAGTCAGAACACATTCAACTTCTTAGTATGATATGTGGAGTCCACATGTTATTATAATTTTTTTCATTGAAATATAGTTACCTGACATCTTGTTTTGTAGATTTAATTATGAAGAATACAAATATGAAAATAGAATGGTAATTAGACGAGGCATTTAAGAGATTTTCAGCCTGCTCGCTAGTGCTGGCTGGCTTTTGAAGTTGTGAGTGCCACGTCCTGCCAAATTGTTGGCGAGCAGTTTGCCCGCCTGTGTTTTTACCCACGCCTGTGTGTATTTTGGTTTGGCAGACGTTGGCGTGCCAACTGATGGTAACCAACCAAGTATGCGCCAATTCGTGAGGGCACATCAATATTTTGTTTGGTCAGCGTTGGCCGTAAACCAAACATACCCTTAGGAAAAACGCAGGAAAATTGGAGGTTTTCGTTCCAGAGAAAAGGAAAGCTATGAATGGAATGGAGGAAAGAGCGAGAAACTTTCCTGAGGAAAGGCGATGTACTTTTGGAGGAAGGAAAAATGTGGTCAGAGCTGAGGGAAATTTTCCTATGACGCGCGCGCGTGCCGCCGCACACTAATCAAGCTTACCCGGAGTAGTTCTTCCTTGTCACTATCGCTGTGCTACAGTTCACTTCCACGAGAGAACAAGAACAAGAGCTCCAAACCAACAAATCAAGAGAAAGATATAAAAGGAAACAAGTATCTATTTTCTCCCAACGAAAGGAAACAACAACACCAACTACACAAATCTTCTAGGCTATGGTAATGATTGAAAGGTCCATGGGAAAAGGTTGAAGAAGATAAGGACGGGTATATTCTGTATAGATTCAGTCCTTGGACCATGGGTCCACACGTAAGAGGGCAAGTGATAGACAGCTTGTAGTCTAGTCCATACTATCCGCTAGTTAATGCGTTAGATCAAATGCTAATGAGTTTTATCGTCTATGTGATCATCTAATTCATGTGTTATAAATTTCTACGTTCCAAACACCTTATTTTGTGTGGTTTCTGTGTTGTTTTAATCCTCTATTTTGCTACTATATTTCTATCCAATTCCTTTATTTTTCTTTATTTTTCTCAATTCCTCTGTGTTTTCATTCCAAACAGACCTCAGGTTCCGCATGCGTTTAAGGGGCGTTTGGTTCCTCGAGTTAAAGTTTAGAGGACTAAATATGAATTAATTATAAAACTAATTGCACAAATGGAGGCTAAACGGCGAGACGAATCTATTAAGCCTAATTAATCCATCAATAGCAAATATTTACTGTAGCAGCACATTGTCAAATCATGGACTAATTATGTTTAATAGATTCGTCTCGCTGTTTAGCCTCCCTCCGTGTAATAAGTTTTATAAATAATCTATATTTAATATTTCTAATAATTATCTAAACGTTCGATGTGTGTTAAAAGTGTGCTAAAAATAAGCTACGAAACCAAGCGGAGCCTCAGGCTTTCAGCTCGAGCGGTCGAGCCGATCGTCCTCGTCTCGATGTGGTCCAGCTCGCGGCGTCCCTATCCTTCTCACTGACGCGCCTGACGGACCAAAAAGATCACACGTCACCGCGCCAGCCTCACTCACTGCCCCAACTGCCCCCGCGGGACCCACACCAATAATTCCGCTCCCGTCGGAACGCCGCTTCCCACCACCACCGCCACGTCGGTCCCCCCACCCTTGCATCAACCAAGCAGTCTCACCGACACATGGGTCCGCCGCACGAGAGCCCACCTGCCATCCACGTGGCCAAGCTGGCGCCTGCGCTATCCGGCACGATATAATTCGCCCGAGCGTCGAGCGCCCCTCCTGTTTCGCGTTTCCAATTTCGTAAAATAGTAATATAATATTCTGCTCTTTTAAAATTCGTTTCGGTGCTTCGCCTCTGCTCCTGTCTTCGTCTCGCCACCGCCAGACCACCACAACCACCACAACCACCACCTCGCCGGAGAAGGCTCCCGGCGAGCTCGCGGCGAGCTGTGGGGGGAGCGGGAGAGGGCGCGAGTGCTGGAACTGGAATGGGGACGGACTAGAGCTGTGCTGCCGCCCTGCTGCCTCTCTAGGCTTCTGTAGGACGGACTAGAGCCATGGAGCTTTCTCCCTCGCTCGCCCCTGTGCCCACCGGTTGCGTGTTCCCGTCGAGCTCCCGGCTGTGACCGGAAAGGAAGGGGATCCAGGTGCCCAACTGGTGAGACCGTCTCTCTGCGATTTTTACTCATTGTTTGGAATTTTGGATGTGCTTTGAGCTGCTCGTGCGGTTTTTCAATTTGGGCTCGACGGTTACCAGCTTTTCTGGAAGCAAATGGCGCTTGAATCGCGGGGAGTTTCGCGTGATTTTGGTTCCACCGCATGATCTGAGCTCGGTTCCTTGATGCGGTTTGCAGAACCTTTCTTTTTCTGTTCCGGCTTTTATTTCGATCACAAGTTGCTTGTGTGCTTTCCGTGCTCTTCGAGGTCGAGGTCCCTTGGTCAATTAATTTTCCCCGTCTTTTTCTGCACACTTTTTTTTACTACCGCCAAATGTTGCTGGAGCCCATAGTTTCGCACGGAATTTCGCACAAACATTTTTTAATCGGTAAAAGCGAGCGCTTCTGATCCGGAATTTTTAACCCACCCAAAACTGTTGGTTTCTGCCAAGTGTCCCGTGTCACCGATTTTCTTTCGAGACCCCAATTTCCGCGCGCTTCTTCATCAAGCTTTCGGTTTCCATGCCCTGAAATTTTGATCCGTTTGAACTGAGCTCCCGGAAGCGTTGAAACTTGGTGCGTTTGCTTGCGCTATTAGGTTAGCGGTGAGGCGCAGCGCCCGCAGGATGCCAACCGAGCAGAGGCGCCGCATGCCCCCGACCCACTTTCTTCCGGCGGGGTCTGAATCGTCCCCCTTCACTGACGAGCTTGGGTTGCGTCCTGAGGTGAGCCCGGCTGTACTTGCCAAATTGCTGCTTCAATCCTTTCATGAACTAGGCGTTTGCCCCTGGAAGGATCTTTTTGCACTAGTTGAAGCTTGAAATGATGGGTAATGATGGTTCGCACTCATATATGTTTTCTGGCGAAGCAGTAGCTTTTTAGTTTTACTGCCCATGACCTAGTTACTATGATGCACAACTAGAACTAGGCTAATTCATTTCATCATGCCAAATTCTTTTGTAGAGGCAGGTTGGAGTTTTGAAGCAGGGTTGCTTTCCTGAGAATGTTGGTGAGTAACTGAAATTTGGTTCACATTGTGGTTCAATTAATTTCTCTTGGTAACCTTCCTCTGCCTAAACAAAATTGTGGCAAGTAGAAAACTACTTGCAGGCTACATCCTGTGTTCAACCAAGTTAATTTCTTGGACCACATTATACATCAAAATATCTAGATGTCCCACATCGTCAAATAAGAATGATGTTACCAGATTATCATCAAATGTGTCTTTATTCATTATAATTTTGTTAATTTTTTTCCACAAACCTCTTAGAAAGAGTAAAGATGAAAATTGTGCATGGTTGACCGTGTTATACTCTAAATGACAACTGAATCAGAACGGAAGTGGTAGTCGGTCTATGTGGGGGCATTCATGTTTCTTCAGTTTGGACAACTGATTGAGCAAGATCTGAGGATGTGTATACCATTTTCCAGAAAGTTTTAGGTAGCTGCATTTCTATGGAGGGGCACACTGCTGATTTAGTTGCCAACTGTTTTCCTGTGGTGTCTTGGCAGTATTGCCTACACAGTTCTTCATTAAACATTGCTAGTTTTGCTTCATCTTACTTATTTGGGTTGGTGTCACTGTTGTTTGATGGCCGATGGTGACTGATTTATCTTTTGCTCCAAACAGGCAGATTTGCATGTTCTCCAAGTGGAGCAGTAGTGAATCAGTTAGATATGCAGCCATACAAGCTAATGGACCAGAAAGCCCAGTTTGGCCTTGACGACAAGTTGCTCGACCAAAGAAATGTTAACCTGCCACCATCTTTCTGGAGAGCAGATCAAAATCATGTACACCAACGTGATTCTTTTCCCAAGCTGTTGGTTTCACCTCTGGAAGGTAGAATGGGAAGTTTAAATGGGACCCAATATGAAAGCGGACTTTTTTCCAGCTCCCTTCCAGACATTTTTGACAAGAAAAGTGAGCCATCATACTTTTGTCTCTTGCATTTTCTTTTACTTAGTCTATTTTGTCATACTGAACAATGTGCTGCTTGTTTGTACCTGCAATAGCTAAAGCATCCTTGCATGAACATAAAAATGAAGAAAGAGTCTGTGAAGCAGTTGGAGAAAGATGAACAAAAGAGAATATAACAAAACGAATTTACTCTACCTTTTTCCTTTAAGAATCTTTCTCCTTTATTCACTGTGCATTTCCACTGGCTTAGTGAAATTTCAACTTTCATACTACATCCAAGCCAAAAAGAAAGAAGTGTTGTTTTTGCGGCAATTTCATATTGTTTTCATTTGCTATGGTGCAGTGAGATTAACACCAAAGGACAGTGTTGTCGGTCAGCTGGTTGAAAAAGTCGATCACAACCAAGCAGATGATGAGCCTTTTGAGATGACAAAGGAAATTGAGAACCAAATAATTGGCAACCTGCTCCCTGACGACGATGACTTATTGTCAGGTGTTCTTGGTTGTGTTGGGTATAATACCCAAGGTAATTATCAGGATGACATTGAGGATGATATATTTTGTACTGGAGGTGGAATGGAATTAGAAGCAGATAGAAATGAAAAACTGTTTAAAGTTAATGGTGGGGTCGATTATAGTCATACTAGGTCAAATGTCCAACTAAATGGTAAATGCACTTATGCGGAACAACCTTCGAGAATCCTTATTGTTGGAAACATTGATAGCAATATTGAGGATTCTGAATTGAAATTTATATTTGAGGTAAGTCTTCCTTTTCAGCTAGATACACCTTGTGGCAAATGGTTTAAGTAGTCTAATGATATTTACTTTCCCTTTTAGCAATACGGAGACATGCATACACTTAATGCTTCTAGCAAACATCATGGTTTTGTGATAGTATCTTACTATGATGTAAGATCGGCTGAAAATGCTGTGAGGGCCCTTCAAAGAAAGGCAATCAGACATAGGAAACTTGACATACGGTACTCCATTCCAAAGGTATTTACATGATATTATGCTGTTTTCTAAATTCTAAAACATACTTTCGTTGTGTCTTTTCTACTTTGTTGCGAGGGTATATACTTTGTTATGTTGTTACAGTGTTTCTTGTTTATTTGTTTAACCTGAGTCCATCTATGAAATTGCCTATATTTTGCCAGTTGGCACTGAAACTATGAGAATATTTGCAAGTTTGATAACTACTACACAATCTAATGGTGACTCAATCCTTTTAGGACTATCCTTTGGAGAAATATATCAACCATGGCACCCTAATACTCAACCTTGACCCCTCAATAACAAATGATGATCTTCACCGGATATTTGGTGTCTATGGTGAAATCAAGGAGGTATGATGTCGTGATCAAAACATATAATCTTACATCAACTAGCTCTAAATTCAGGTGAAACATTGCTAAATGACTTTCCTTGCAGATTCACAATACTTCAGACAACGATCGTCACAAATCAATAGAGTTTTTTGATCTCAGAGCAGCTGAAGCTGCACAATATGCCTTGAACAGGAGTGATATTGCAGGAAATAAAATCAAATTGGAGCCCAGCTGTCTGGATGGTACTAAACGGTAATATTATGTGACCACTTTACATCTCTAAGGGCCACATTCGATACTGGTTATATTCACTTTTCAACGGTTATGTGTTTCACTTTTCAACGAGCCTCTTGTTGATACATCACAAAAAACCCAGTCACCAACACCTAAACCACATTTGTAATTTTGTATATGTAGTCACAATGATCTTAAATTATTAATGTTAGTTTTCTGTGTGGCAGTTTGATGAAGCAGACGTCTCGCGCGTTGGAGCAGGAAAGGTTTGGTGTATGCAAACTAGGAAGCCCAAACAGTCCTTTGTCAACATACTTTGGTATGTATTTTTATTTCTAAAATTGAACCATCTGTTGTATTTTCTGACCTGTATAAGACATAATGCAAGGTTCCGTCAAAATGGCATCAATCAGATCCACTGGCCCAGAAAGTGGAACTGTTCAGGTTTTGCGTTCTAGAGGTCAGACACCGATAAACCAATTCAGAGAGGGAAGAAGTTTTCTAGGTCTTCCCTCAACTACCATACCAAGTAGGTCCTCTCCTGTTGGAATTGCAACTGCAGGATCAGAAAGCAGCCACTATGCTCTTGATGAGCACTGCCATTCACTCGAAAAGATGAATGGACAGAACAATGAGCGAATGGATTATGGCGTTCAAGAGAGTAGCGGTTTCCATCCTCATTCTCTCCCTGAGTTTAACGGTAGACTAAACAATTGTGGCCCTTATAACTTCTCAATCCCATCTGTTGGTGTTAAGAGCAACGCTAGAGCTACTGAAGCAATGGACGCCAGACATATTTACAGAGGAGGTTCTGGGAATCTCCGCAATCAATCTTCTACCCATACTGAAGGTATAAACTACTAGATCCTGGTTCTCTTATTTGGTGATCTAGATGTAGTATTTTTCGAGTACCCATATTAGGTGCATTTGCATCGTTTTTCTCCCCACCTTCCAATGATTTCTCAAAATGCCATCTGACAAGCATGGATGCTTTGATGTTGATTACAAGAAACCTTCTGTATGGTTACTATAATATGCTAAATGATTGCTTACTTGGTCTAATATTTTTTTTTCACAGCACTTGGGATTTCAAGAATTGGCAGTTGCCCTCTCCATGATCACGACCTAGCTCAGAGTAATTCTAATAACTTACATTGTCAGCCTTCTTCTCCCATGCTATGGTCTAGCACAGGCCCATCTATCAATAACATACCATCTCACCCGTTGATGAAATTGCATGGATTTTCAAGAGCACCGTTGCGCATGCTTGATAATATCATCCCTATGAATCACGAACATGTGGGATCTTCCCCAGCTTTCAATCCATCAATTTGGGATAGACGTGGATATTCGGGGGAGATGATGGAAGCACCAGGCTTCCATCCTGGGAGTGCTGGAAGCGTCATGGGTTTCTCTGGCAGCACACATCTGCATCAGTTGGAGACCAATGGTATGCACAATGGAGGGACTTTCATGGACCCAGCTATTTCTCCTGCACACATGAGTGCTCCATCTCCTCAGCAAAGGGGCCATATGTTCCATCGAATGAGTCATATGGCTCCGATTCCATCCTCATTTGATTCAGCTGGTGAACGGATGCGGATCCGAAGAAACGAATCGAATGTAAATCAATCTGACAATAAAAGGCTGTTTGAGCTTGACATTGACCGCATAGTCCGGGGCGAGGACTCCCGGACGACATTGATGATAAAGAATATCCCAAACAAGTATATATCTGGGATTTATTATAGTTTTCTATGCAAGAGCCTCTATATTTTAAGTCATGCAAGTTTTGATGTTCCCATAAACCTTATGGTGATGCAGGTACACATCAAAGATGCTTCTGGCTGCTATTGATGAAAGTCACAGGGGAATTTATGATTTTATATACCTGCCAATTGACTTCAAGGTGTGTGGTTCTGCTCTTAGTCTCTGTTAGTGGATATTTCCTTAATTTTAGTTGCTTCAATGTTACTGGCATATTTGTTGGACTAACCATTAACCATCTCCATTTTCAGAATAAGTGCAATGTTGGTTATGCATTTATTAACATGATCAATCCTGAGAATATTGTTCCATTTTACAAGGTGAGATTTTGCAACATATCAAGAACTTGCCATGTCGGTTTTAGTCTATTCAATAATAATTTTTTTGTGCCCTGGGCTCATTTTCATGTCTACATTCTCTTTGATTTTTTTTTGTGCATTCGTCAAGAAAGAAATATTATTGGTGACTGTTAGATATAGATAGTCTCAAGTCGTTTCTTGAGAATTTCTGGTTGTATGTTACTTGCTACTTTATGATGTTTAATGGTACTCTTTTTGTTTCACAATACAAGGTAAGGTTTGACTCGTGGTTTGAATGCCATACTTTGACTGGCAATGCATCTTATATTACAAGTTCAAGGCCATAAAGATCAACACCATACGGAAAGTGCTTTAGATAAAAATCCAATGACACTAAAGTTTTATCCCACAATCTACAAACTCTTTCTCTAAATGGTAGTCAAAGATTATGAAGTTTCAATTTTGGAATGCATGTGCGCCTTGTGAATAAAAATGGACAAAGTACATGAATTTTAATGCATCTGTGTCTTACAGACATTTAATGGGAAAAGGTGGGAGAAGTTCAACAGTGAGAAAGTGGCATCACTTGCTTATGCTAGAATCCAAGGAAAATCAGCTCTAGTTGCTCATTTCCAGAACTCAAGTTTGATGAATGAAGATAAACGCTGCCGCCCTATACTCTTCCACTCTGATGGTCCCAATGCAGGAGATCAAGTATGCTCTCTACTTGTCCATCTATTTCTATTATCTGTTGTATCATGGTATATGATGACTGATTGACTGGCAATTCCTGAACTCTGCTCTGAATGCAATTCTGGTGTAAGTTGAAATATGCTAGTTCAACCACGCTTTGGTTATTCTGTCTTTTCATTATCACATATCTATATCCTCTTGTCCTGCATCAGCATTGGCTGGTCTATTTATGCACATCACTGTCATCCTTAGTGAGTTGTTTCTACTCGATGAGCATAAATCTCAGTGTTTATATTTCCTATGGCCATACCAGTTTTCTTGTTTCCCTTTTGTGATTGATGAAAGTATGTTTGATGGTTATCTTTCGTTTTTCAACTCTTTAGACAAGGTTACCACAAATTGTGAAACTTTGCCACACTTTCTGTGGCAGATGTTTGGTTTGTGCTACAGTTATGGCATAACACAGTTTTTCAGCTATAGACCCAATTGTCATTAACTCAACTTTTAGCCAAACTGTCAGCCATACTGTTATGGTCGGCAAGACATGCTACAGGAAGAGAAGGGGCAAGTTAGTGGCAGGTTAGGAATAGAAAGGCGGTTGGACCACTCGTGCCCCTTGGTCATAGGACTTTTTGTAATCAGATTGAATTCTATCTATATAAAGAATCAATCTATTAGGTTACTTAGGAGTCAAGTCATCTCCCCTATATATACGAGGAAATATTGTACTTTGAGAATTAAGAAGTAATTAGGGATTTATCCCTTCCACCTTCCCGTTCTCTCTCTCTCTCAGCCCTCTTTCCTGCGCCTATGGCTGTCCCCCTCTCTAAGTCCCTAACACATACCTTAGACCAGGTTTGGCTAAGGGCACGCCCATGTGGCAGTGTGGACGAGAACCAAGCAGACCCTAATAGTGTGAATATTCTGTTTCTGTTTCATCTTTTTGCATTTTCAGTAACTTCTTTTTGTCTTTCGTCAGGAACCATTCCCTGTGGGACCAAACGTCCGTTCCAGGCCTGGGAGGTCCAGGATTTTGAGCTGGGAACAAAACCACCATAACGTCCTATCTGATCACGCCAAAGGCGAGACTCCTCCATTGCCAGTGATTACTGATCCTACGTCCGTCGCATGAAGCACTAACCACACTCTGCAATCCATTTTTTATTTCCGAATTTGCATCTCCCACCCTTTCGCTCTTTTGGTGTATGTAGCTATGTCTACTTCAGCACAGTATTTGCGGACCAGAGGCTCCCAAAGATGGTTGCAAATTTTTTCAGCTGGTAATAAACAAGGAGGTGGATGCTGTGCTGCTCAGTTTCTCCTGATCGAAGCCGTGCGGTTAACCATTAACTGAATGTTGCTGCTGTGAAAGGCGAAAGGCGCAGGGAGTGCTTCGAGGTTTCGGGTAGTACTGTATGATGTAACCCAGTGTTGTACAGGTTGTCCGGTAAGAACGCCGTTTGTAGGGGAGTAATTCTTTTTGGGTGCTGTTAACTGTGCAAGTCACACGCTGCCCGTGCATTCTGTTAGCCATGTGCCGTCTTTGACCCTACTGATAAGTGTTGCCTGCACCATCTTCACTGCTTCGATGATGCAGCCGAATGCCCGAGTGCCATCATGTTGCAAATATACAAGTCTGATGTTATGATCTGATTTTTTTTATGTTGCGACATCAATTTTTATCTTTTTCCGGTTGTTGCAGCAAGTAGTTTGTAACGTTATAATCCTTGTTTTCGAAATGTATCAATATTGTTATTGTATAATTCCCATCCTTTGTTCAAAGCATTGATTTTAGTTGTTGTGTGTTAGCCTTTCTTTAATGTTTTATATGTATTTTAGTATGTTTCAATAGTTGATTTTTGCAAAATTACAATTCTTAGATAAAAGGGGGATTTCGAATTGGATGTTGCGCGAAACATCTACATTTGTTGGGGTGGAAATTTATTTTTATTCGTTCAATCGGATGTCAATGAACTGATATTTATATTTTGATTGAATTTTGGGAAAGGTAAGCGTCGATGTTTTTTTTTCACATTGCAATGGACTAGAAAAAATTATGCGAATCGGACTTCCGGCGTTACGGGAAAAATTCTGATCTGTGGGCTGATCCATCGGCCGCGACCCAAATTCCACGGCCTCCACATCGCAACCGTTGGATGAGCACACGGAAGGTTTCAACACTAAATAAACCTAAGAAACGGCCGATCGCCATGTCAGTGAGGCTAATCGAGGCGATGGAGTCCGGTCACCACGACGGCGATCGCAACCCCAAGCGGCGCCGCCTCTCCGACGGGTCCTGCTCCGGCGACCACGCTGACTGGCTCTGCGCCCTCCCCGACGAGCTCCTCATCGCCATCCTCTCCCGTGTTGGCGACTCCCGAGCCGCGGTGTCCACGTCCGCGCTCTCGCGGCGCTGGCGACGGCTCGACCCCGCCCGCTGGATCCCCGCGTTCGGCTTCTCCGTCGGCGACCACCTCCCGCCAGAGTACGCGGGGACCCTGCACCGCTACCGCAATGGCGGCGGAGGCGACGATGACGCGCGGTGGGCGCTCGCCCAGCGGGTCGCCGCCTGCGAGGACCGCGCCATGGTGGCCTACGTGCGCGGGCTCGCCCGCTTCCTCTGCACTCCCGAGCGGTACCCGGCCGCTAGGTCCCTCAGGCTCGAGTTCTTCCTCACGGCGCCGCCGCGGGAGGACCACGACGGCGCCTCCGCCGCCGCCGCCGGGAGGGCCATGGCCGCGTGCCTCACCTCCGCCTTCCGCTGGCGCAAGCTCGACCGCCTGGCCGTCTACGCCTTCCCGCGGAGCGCGGCGGCGGGCGGGGCTGGAGCCGAGAACAAGCAGCCCGCCCACGTGTTCCCGGACCCGGAGCCTGTCCAGGCTCTCCTGACGGCAAGCCGCCTCGCGACGCTCCACTTCAAGAACTGCCTGGCGCAGAGCGGCCATGGCTACGGGCTCCTGTTCCCCGCCCTGACGAGCCTCCCGACTTTTTTATTTTTTAGCCCTTTTTTGAAAGATTCGCACAAATAGATCCCTAGCGGAACCAATTCCAAAAATGGACCCTTAGCTTGGCGCCATCCACGCTGGCGCCAAGCTACAACGTCTCGGCGCCAGCCATCCTAGCGCCAAGGTCTGTACATAGCAGCTGACGGGGATGCCGACGTGGCGGGGCCTTGGCGCCATGGATCTGGCGCCAAGCTGGCGCCGTAGG
>NC_028456.1:18414764-18428696 GCF_000263155.2 Setaria italica
ATCGAAATGCATCGAACGGCGAAGAATTGACGAGCAAAACAAGTATAATTATTTCGAGGAGTATGCAACAAACTAAGTCCACCTCAGGTCTCCAAGATAAGAAGCCCATCTCCTAACCAGTTGAACCACAACTTAGTTTGTTGCATACTCCTCGGAATAATTATACTTGTTTAGTTCAAAACGCGTAGAGGTACGGGGTAGATAGCTCAGCGCCAAGATCTACGGCGCCAAGCTCGGCGCCAAGATCCATCGCGTCAAGCCCCCGCCACGTCGGCATCCGCGTCAGCCGCTATGTATAAACCTTGGCGCCAGGATGGCTGGCGTTGAGACGTTGTAGCTTGGCGCCAGCGTGGATGGCGCCAAGCTAAGGGTCCATTTTTGAAATTGGTTTCGCCAGGGGTCTATTTGTGAGAATCTTTCAAAAAAGGGCTAAAAACCAAAAAAGTCGGACGAGGCTCACCATCGAGATCACGCCGCGGGCGGTCAAGGCCGTCTTCCCGAGCACCTACTTCGGCGACATCCTGCTGTCGTGCCGTGGCCTCGTGTTCCTGCGCCTCGTGTCGTGCTTCGTCGCCGCGGCACGGCCGTCCACGGTGGACCTGCCGCCGGCGCCAGCGCTCCAGGAGCTGATCTTGGAGGCCTGCAACTTCTGGGATGTCAGCCTAGCCAGCGCGCCGAGGCTGGAGAGGCTGGTCATCGAGAGGTGCAACATGCTCTCGTCCCTTACCGTCGGGACCGCCCCGAGGCTCGCGACCCTCGTGTGCCGCGGCGCGGTGCCGCGGATGTATGGTGGCGGCACGGCGAGCCTCCGGTTCGTGGAGCTGAGAGCCTGGGATGGTTTCAGACGGACATCGGAGCAGCTAGCATCCTTCTTCCTGAGCGCTGGTAAGGTCGAAGTTCTGAAACTATGCTTCCGGAGTCCTCCATGGGTAAGTCCTCAATAAAATAAGAACAATATTTTTTCAAAAAAAACTGCTGGACATTGTTGTGATTTAAAGGCAAAATCATTGCTCATGTCCTTAGCTTTGCTCCTTGCATTAGTTAGAAGTTTCAGTCAAAACAAAGGTCCGATCATCCCATCTGATGACTTCAGGAACTTTTTGACCATTAGTTAGGCCACAAACACCTAGCTGTAGAGAGTTGATGGGATTGAAGCTCAACAAATATGATGAACGATCCGGTAAGGGCACGACAGTAACTCAATGGGAACCCACACAAACCTAAATAAGAAACCTATAGAGTTTACTCCCTTCAATCACAAAAGAGTCTTTCAGGAACTTTTTGACCATTAGTTAGTCCATGAACACCTAATAGTAAGAGCTTTGTTGTTTCTGTGGTAAAAATACATGTTGGTGGCCATGCAGTCGTCCAAAATGATATAATTTGTTTGTTTTTCCTTGACCGAACTACCGAAGGGGGTGCCTGTGCCACCCTCACTAGTGCGGAAATCAAAATATAGCTGTTCTAGAAATTATACTGACTGTGCTAGTAATTCAGCAAACAGTCAAGCATGCCAAGGTTTACTTTGGTAAAAAAAAGGTTAGTTACCAATAAAAAATTGTTAGGTAAATCACTGGGTAGCACTGCAACAGTCAACAGCAAGCTGGGATATTTTACAATACCAAAAATGACATAAACACATCATGATTACTAAGAACCAATTAAAACATGCTGAGATAGGTTATGGCACTATTACTGTTTTTAATCGAGTTGTTCATCAATCCCTATCGTGTAAAGAACTGTAATGGCAATACTTTTTTAACTGATCCTAATTTGACACTTAACTAAAAATCTCCTTGTCAATGAGATAGTGAATTGTTTTGGCCTTTTAAAAAAAAATATATCCATTTCATTTTCCTCATAAGGCCAACTTTTTATAACTGCAATCTCATTTTCCTTTTGAGATGTTCCAATTTCACACTATCACGTTGGCATTCTTTGATTCATTACACAGCATTTTAGATAGGATCTCTCCAACATGACTCTACAACATAGTAAGCCTTCATGGTATGGCCATTAGGCAGGGCTCTGGATTTATGTTTGTGACTTTATGAAAAGTTTAACGTGCAGTGATGGAATTCTTTTATGCATTATTATGAATGTCACCCTTTTAGTTCAAATTGAGTTTTCATGATTCATGAAGACCTTAAGTATGCCCACACACATTTCTTATATGGAGCGCAAAGCAACTCATGAATTATAGTGGTTTTGTTGACCCTACTGCTGCTACTTAACCAATATCATGTTCCTCTTGTTGTATCCAAACTATCTTGTTTTATCAAATCCCCATGACTGTAAAAAAATGGCTGGAACTAACAATAGTTCTTTTGTTGCAAGTTTTGGGTTCATCCTACTGCATTTTCGAGTAGGATTGAGAATCTCAAGAAGTTACTGATAGAACTTCCAAGGGTGTGGCCGCTCCATCGAATCAAGAAATTACTGGAGAAGTTATTGGAAGCTGCAGCATGCTTGGAGAAGCTTCACATCCACGTATGAGTTTCTATTGATCTATTCCCTAGTTGTTGCCAATATTGCTGCTCATTTACATGTAGTTCACATGCCACTTCAGTTTTGTGCACTTTAATCGGAGACATCAGAAGAATTGGCGATAACTCCTTGCAGCGACTACGCAGATGATTTTCAGCACACTTTCCTGAGGCAGATTGTGATGGAGGGATTTGAAGGGACAAAAGAACAAATTGCACTGATTAGGCTTTTGTTGAGTTCATGTGGGGCTCTTAAGACTGTTCTCTTAATTCGACACCATGCTCTCCCAGAACTAAAGCCAGGCCGACAGGGAGGCATTGCAAGCCCGTCGTGGTTGATGAAAGACGAGAAGGATGAAATCATCTCTCAGCTTAGAGATGGAATTCGCTCTGATGCTGAAATTATTTTGGGCTAAAGAGAGGCATGAGGCTTTTGTATATATTTATATAATCAGAGGCATGCCGGTAGTAAATTCACATCCTGATGTTTATACGTTAATGATTCTGATGCTGCCTAGGAGCTGGAATTTTTTTTGAAACGAATAGGAGCTGGAAAATTGTGGTCATTAACTTTGATTGGTCTTACATAACATTCCGAAGGTTGTATAGCAACAAGTTTGAACACTAAAATTGGGATCAAATACGGGCGAACGAGATCAGGTGGCTGTGCTGATTCATGATTGCACACTGGTTTTCGTGTGCTGACAGTGCGACTGTGTGAGAAAGGCTTATGAGGTTGTTGATGGGCTTGATGGGGCATAAAGCCCACTGATTGCTGACCCATGTGCGAAAAGGCCTCCAACAAGAAGCCCATTTATTCTGATAATTCGAGCCCATGCAGAGCCGCCCCTGTTTACCCATCTTGTGCGAATTCTAAAAAATCAGAGTTAAGCTTGATTATTTGTGTTTCTTGAAGTGAACTCTAAAAATAGGCGGTTTCATAATCTGCACACGCCAATGAAAAATTTCATCAGGCTTGGTAACAAGGAAGTCATCAGCAACGCAAATCTCAGATGAGATGCTCTTAGAGTGCGAAGACAGCTCCAGAAAGTCAGCATCGCAAATCTCAGATGAGATGTCAGGTAACCAGGTATAGTTAGGTGACCTGTAGCTGGCGCGGTTCCCTTGCTCCCACGACACGATATTTGAACGAACAAATATCGTGTTGACATATGCTGCAGTCGGCAGCTATGTAGTTTCAGCCGTTCAAAGATTTCCCATTCATCTTCTGTGCTCCTGTCATCTCATGTTCTTGTTGTTCAAACCCTTGCAGATTACCTGCCAATCAGACCAATCAATCAGTAAGTCAGGAGGTTTAGTGTCACGTGTCGATTTGTTTCTAGGATAAAGTTGTGGTGACATTAGTTGATGGATTTGTGTCTGGATTGCTGGAGGAGCCAGCAGAGGCAGGAAGAAGATAGTAGACACATCACAAAATATTTTGTTTGACCAGGAAAAGCTCAGATCTTCAGGTTGCATTGCCCCTTCCTTTTGCTTACACAATCCACTTGATTCTCATAATGTTATAAGTTATGTTGTGTTGAAGGCGACGACAGGTTTGGTGTTGGGTACTTTTCATAGCAAAGAAAATGGAGGAAGAAAAGGAGAGTAGCTCAAACAAGAAGGCATGGACTGTGACCAAGTGTATATCCTTCTGCTCGTTGTGCTTGCTGTCTCGGAGGAGACCGGAGACTATCTCCATATCTTAGAGAAGGAAATCGAGTAAACCAATCAGATTCCTGTTGCTTTCACCAATAATTGGGAAACAAGCAAGTGCTGCTTCCTCCGACCCCAGATATAAATCCGTCTAGGATTATTGCTATTGGTCAAGCTTTCTTAGCATTTTTACAGTCGATGTATGAAACATCACAATTTCATCCTGAAAAATACCTTTACAACATAGAATTCTTTCTACTTTTGAAATAATATCTATCCATGTTTAATCGTTTTTGCCTAGAACATAAGATATGAAACTACTACTTTGACCACATATAATTCCTTCTGCTTACTTCAAATAATACAAACAATTCGAGGAACTATGCCTACGGAACACCAAAGATCTCGGAGCGCGACTCTTCGATCCACACGTGGCTGCGACGATCGAAAAATCTCCACGTAAAAGTAATGCAAGTGTGCACGCAAGGGAGGCAGGGACGAAGAAACGAAGATACCAGCGACGACGAAAAGGTTCGCGCGGCCGACAGACAGGGAGCGTCGTAAAAGCTAGCAGCAAAGTGATTAAAGCGCTGGATTATTGACTGGCTGACAGAGACTACACGAAGCGACTGACTGACAGAGATTACACGAAGCGACTGACTGACAGAGATTACAGTACGTGGCACGCCTTTGCAGGAGCCACCTCTATACTGTATTGCAATCACGTCGCCGGCCAAGCGGACAGGGAAGAGAAGCAGAGATCATATGTCGAAAGGGGAAAGCCACTACCACTCTTCAGTCGTTGCAGACTTCTTGCAGCAGGAGCTTCCGGATAAGGACGGCCTGCACTGCATCCAAACTGGATAGAGACGAACGAGAGATATTATATATGATACCAGAGATCGACCAAGTGTATGTGTGATCACCATCCTGGGTTACAGTTATCCAGATCGAGTCCAAGTTGGCGCGCACGTGTACCGGTGGATCGGCCGACGTGGCCCGATCCGGCGATCGCCATCGTCAGGCACCTGATATATACCAAGTCGCCTCGCCTCAGTTGGATTAGTTACAAGTCGCGAGCTGAGCATATACATGTAGTGTGGCACCGTAACCTAGCCAGCATCTAGGGGTCGATACTCCGTAGAAATTCTCTACCAGTTTTTGGTGAAATCCTACCAAAATAGCAACTTCAAAACGGCTCTATCACTCAAGTCGGGAAGAAGCCATAAAACGACTTACACTAAAGAGAAGTAAAAAAAATAAAAAAAGTAGCTCAACTGGCTTCTCCTCCCTCTCCAAGTATTAATTGACCATAAAATTAGTCATATTGTCATTGAAAAGCTATTTTACCGAACGTTTTCCAGAACAGCTTCAGCTCGACGAACGTTTTCCAGAACAGCTTCAGCTCGACTAGAGAAACGTACTACTCCACCAGAGAAACAGGAGCTGAAGCCGTTTTAGTAGGAACTGGAGCTCTACTAAGGGCTCCTTTGGCAGGGCTCCTCGCGAGGAGCCGGAGCCGGAGGTGCGGAGCCACTTTTTTGGGCTCCTCCATGCAGGTCTAAAACGGCTCCGGCTCCTCCCAAATGTGCCAAAAAATGGCTTCGCGGTCAATGCCGTTTGGTGCGGCTCCGGCTCCTCCGTGCTTCGGTAAGCGCACGGAGCCGGAGCCGGAGCCCTGCCAAACTGGCCGTAAACAGAACTTTGGAGGATAACTCTCTCTGACCAGGTAACATTAAAGGTTCAGGTCAATCTTCTTGCTCCATCACCTTCGGTCAGAGATGGAGTCCCACACTCATGCTCCATGCCATGCTGACATAAGCAGCCATCTCCACGAATAATATCTATCCGATCGAAATCCAGTGTGTACATACCTACATAGCTGACATTTGCATCGTGGCATTAGAAAGACTCGCCACCCATTGTTTTTGAGATTGACGAATTCACCGTAGATGCCGTGCTGCCGGCGGGCAACGTCGCTCGTAATACCACTTAAAGAATAACAATTTTCTATATTTTATCGATACATTCAAACAGTTTTCTAGCTAATAAAATCCATTTATCTACCTATTTTCTTATGCGCTGAGCAACAATTTCTTTTGCCCAAACTGGCGAGCAGGTAGCTGACCAGCTTGTCGCCTCGCCAACTGAAAGCTACAGCCAGCCTCCAGGGTTCTCCGAGTCAGCAAAAAATATTCTCTCTATATGTTCTTCTCGCTCCAATTGATCCGTGGTGCATCTTTGACCAAAAGCATCGTGTTGGGTTATTTTTAATTTGTGTCGTGAACGTTTGGAGGGTAGCCAGCTGCGTCTTTGCTTCGAGTAAATAATTAAGGAGAAGAATATAATAGTACGCTTAATTAGCAATGCTGCCAAATTATGTATTCTTCCGCCATGTGAGCTGATCATGTTTTAAGGATTTTTCAACGCCTGAGTACAGGTGGGGTATTGACCCAGTCAAGATGCTGCGACAAGCTCAGTTAGTCATAGGTGTTGACAAAAACACTTGTATATGCATTGAATGATCACCGGTTTCTTTATTTTTTTTTCTCAAACAGATTTCTTCTTCTTTCTTTTTACTTCTATGGAGATGGAGAAGACAGAAATGTAGTGCAGACTAATAATTGCAAGTGCAAAGGGTAGGAATTTCTCAGCAGCTGTACTACTGAACCAACAAAAATCATTGCAAAATTCCAGAGTCTCAAATAAGGCCTAGCATTTGCAGCTATAATGAAGGGTAACTAGAGATGAAATATTCCTTTTTTTAAAAAAAGAGATGAAATATTCAACGCAGCACCCACTAAGCATAAAAATGACCTTCCATCCTCAACAAAAATCTCGGTCTTTTTTGGACCCAGGACTAAAGAGACTTTAGACTTGGCTCTAAATTTCGTGATCCGTCCTTTAGTCCTGGTTGGTAACACCAACCGGGACTAAAGGGTCCCCCACGGGTGAATTCAAAAAGATAGCATCAGTCGGATGTGCTGTGTAGGTGAGATGGTAAGGAAGCTACGCGTGAGGCAAGAGGTCGCAGGTTCGAATCGCACACGCATATTTCACATGAAAAACCGTGTGACTTGCGACGTGCGCGTAGGGGGAGCCTCTTGGGAATTTAGAATATTTTTTTAGCGCAAAACCCTTTGGTCCCGGTTGGAAATACCAACCGGGACTAAAAGTTTATCTTTAGTCCCGGGACTAAAGATGGGGTAGTTCCGGTTGGATTTTCGAGACCTATGCGTCTCTCCAACCGGGATTAATGCTCAGTTTTCTACCAGTGACCCGTTGTTGTTTTAGACGCCGACACAATTGTCTCCAGTACATCTTTGCCCATTATTACTTGAACAAATTATATACATCCTGTAAAAAGAATTTTTGAAGACACGCATGTCCACAAGTATCAATTTCATATATCAAACCCGAACATTTTGTATATATGTACTGATAGTCAAACTTCCAAACAATTGACTACGCGTGTCCTGAAAGCAGCATTTATTCGAGAACAGAAGTGTATAGATGGATGGAGTTGAGGGAATTCATGATGGCAGCCGTTCATGTTGAGCGCTTGATCCATCCTAATTTGACCGCCGGAAAGTGATTGCCCACGGTTTCCTTCAATTCCTTCCCTGTTGCGTCGTCCATTGGCCGCCTGCTCTGATCCTCTTTGACCGGCATGGCGGCCGTGTTCGTCGTCGTGTCGGTTCTGGACGCAGACCGTTGAATCCCCAGCAGCAGCCAACTCACCTACGTGAATGCTGCTCGGGCTGCTAACTAACTAGGGGGCTGTAGGCTTACGTGCAACCACTGTTTCCAGTCTTCATTGTAATGCTTGTTTGAAGCGATTGGTGAATTGAATCCTCGACACAAAAGTAAAAATTGCAATAGTGTTGATGGAGAGAGGACAATTGGATTATTCCAGCAAGGACAGCAGGGGAATGTTTCCCCATCCTGAGCGGGCGTTTCGAATCTTAACCATTCGAATTGTCACTTGTGTGTAGGGTCGTAAAGGCTCTCTAATTTAACCTATCAAATTTACAAATTTAAGGGTAGAGCTTCATAAAGATCGGGTTATAATACTATATGATTTTAAGTTAAAAATAAATAGGGTTGAGTTGGATTGTGAAGAATGCATAAGGACCGTGATTTTAGACAAAGGAGATTAATATATAGATTAGCCCCGCCGTTTATTGTTTAGTTGTGGTTTAGGATGGCGGTTGTTAGGAGTGAAGCCATAAATTCGATTTTTCTTTTCTTTGTTGAGAGGGCCCACAATAGTGATTTTTTTTAAAAAAAGTGCTTGAATTTTGAATTCTTTTAGTGGAAATCGCCACTCCTCGCCTGGTCTCTGCCCTTGGTGGTTGTCCCAATCTTTATAGATGTAATGATCCAACTTTTAATCTCGAATACTATAAGACTTTCACATTTCTTTGCACCCTTATTGGATTATGTGTGGTCGTATCTGAAGGTGGCATGTTCACATTAGCTCTATCACATGCGCAATCTCTTTCATGACTCTAGCGGTGAAAAAGGTGCCCCCTCGACGTCCCACGCACGCAGAAGTTCTTAATGGTGGGTGTGAGCTCTGAAGAATTTTGCGTTGCGGATGACATGGTGGACCATTGAATCCAGTTTGTTCATGGGCCACATATGCATTTTGCGTTACAGGTTGCTTGCATGTCGAAATGGATTTGAAATCAATATGCTTTCCATAAGTGAATAGAGGAATTCAGGCTTTATGCGTGTGTAGACATGTGAATGGGCTATCTAGTTGTGGACTTACATCTCTTCTTCTGTTCTTTCTCACCCACATATGCAAGGAAAAAAAACAATTTTTTGATAGGTGCAATGCAAGGTTTAGAGAGCGATTTTGACGGTCCAATTTCTAACCTCAAAGAATAGGAAACAAACTTGAATCTTTTGTTGCGGCCTCTAGGAACCTTACACTTTTGGTTGCATCGTGACTAGGTTATGTGTTCTCTCCCCCTGCATATGGAGGTGGGGAATGTTGCCATCAGCTCCGTCAACAGTGTGGATTCTTTCATGACTATAGTGGTGAACAGGGTGCATTACTATTACATGAACCTCGGCTTTCACTCTCAGCACGTCTCACACACGCGTTGGTTGATGTCAATGGTGGGTGCAAGCTCCAAGGACTTGCGATGCGGACCCGATTGACCATTGAGTCGACTTTGATCATAGGTCACCCATGCGTATTGCATTGCAGGCCACTTGCATGTTGAGATGCTTTGGAATCAACAAGGGTCTACAAGGCAAAAGATTACACAATGTTCATGCGTGTTCGGACTAAAAATTGCAAATTCAAATAAATTTAAAAAAATTTACACGTACTGCGTCCCTCCTAGCAAGCAAAAGATTTAGTTTGGGACTCCATCCTTGATTGTGTGTACCAAGATTTGAACCCAGTGGATAAAGTCGTGCACCCACGGCTCACTCTAGCTCCTCTAGCTAATTCTTGTGTGGTCTCACTCCAGCGACGTGTAGCCGTGAAAAGGGGCCAGCGAGCCAGCACACAGGGACGAGCCGTGTCACTGTCACGGCCCTGCGCCGGCTGTCAACGGCGTATACGGAGCTCCGGCGACTGCCGACGATCGGCCGGTTTGGCGTCAAGGCGGTGACAGCCGCCACACAACAGATAGGCCCGTGGGCCCACTTTGACTCTCCAGGGACGTTCCACCCGGTCGACTCGATCGCTAGCTTGTTTCTCTGGGATGTAGTGGACGTACGTTTGGCCAAAATACATGCATGGACTTTCGGCACAAGCGCAAACTGCCAGCTTATTATTCAATTCTCTATCGTGTTTAACCGGAGATCATAGGCTTCCTGGAGACCTGAACAGTAGACCGGGGCTGGTGTGTCCGAGAGCAGCAAATGCTAAGCATTGTGCGATTTGACCGGAGGAACTTCGTTTACTGTTATGTTTCCTTGGCGATTTGCGCCCATCGACTTCGTCCCTAGTGCGTTCAAGAGTCGACTTGGAAGACGTCGCTTACATGAACGAACGAACAAACAAACAAGGATTTGATTATTTTGATGCATCTGACATGATGGGTCATGAAGACGGCTCGATCCTGCTCTGCATATGTATGCTACGACTTAATTACGCATTCTTAGTTGTTTTGCACACAAGTTTAGCTATTTAAGTTGGCATCACTAGTTCGCTCTTGACTATCACACACCTGCTACCTGGTGGCTTCACAATGCTTGGATGCAGACCTTGAGAAAACCTGCCACACCGCCCCACCCAGGTGTTACCAGATACAGCCACTCGACTGGGTGCAATTGCAGTGTAGAGGCTTCGCAGCGGCGGCAGGAGCATCGATCGGCTTTGCTCTCCTTGACTTGAAAGCACGGGCAGCAGCGAGGATTGTACAGTATATGTTCATTACCTGGTTGAACCAAATAAACAAACTCTGCTATCGATTTTCTGTTTCCGTTTACGTTGCAAAAGCTGGAACCAAACACTACAGCAATCTCTGCACGTCTAATAATGTACTTCTCCCAGCTTAACATGATCGCAGTCCTGTATTCTGAAAAAGGTGGCAGCTTAACTTCCATTCTGTGGTTGCAGGCTCGTTACAGGTCGTGATCTGAATTATTCCCCTCTCTGACCAATCCACATGTATTGCTGTAGTGTCCAACCAGAACTGTTCTATCAGAAAGCCCATTGGTCGCCAAAATTTTGAAAAGTTCGGTAAACAGAAAAAGGACAGACGAATTTTGAAAGCTTTGGTAAAAAGAAAAAAAAAGGACAGCCGAATTATTAGACTCGTTTTCACACATGACATGCGCTGCTAAATCTGAATCTGGCTTGCTAAAGCATCCATGTCTGCCACACTGCAATAGCACATGGCTCAAATAAAACACTGCACGTGAAAAACATGTGCACTGAGGAAATGTTAAATGGTGGTGAAAATATGAACCGTTCCACCAATTAATAATCACTTTTGCAATCTAGAAAATTGTTATGCACATACATAGGAAATCTATACAAAGTTTAGAGGATTTTTATAATGATTGAAGAGTACCCATATTTATAGGATCGAATAGATATACTATGTTTTTTACCAAATTTAATCAGACTTAGAATGATTTGATTTCGGAGTCCGGATAAAATTAGAGTGACTTCTTTTTATAATAGAGGGAGTACAAATTGAATTGTTTTTTTAAAAAAAATCCCAAGCATAACGTTGTAAAAATAACTTCATGGCAAGAGTACAATTTTCACATGTCCTCTCTAGTTGACATACTTCCTCCATCCCAAAAAGCAAGTCATTCTGAACTTTGAAATTTGTTCCAAAAAATAAGTCACTGTTATCCCATTTAGTATATGCATGTGCATGAGATAGTCAATTAACACCAATTAGTACATACTTCCTCCATCCCAAAAAACAAGAAGGTTATCTTACCTTCTTGTTAATATGTTCTAAAATTTCTAGCACAATTCATTTTTTTGGAACAGAGGGAGTAATAACTAAGGTGGATATGGAAAGCGGGAATACGAGGGGTTGAGGGCCAAATTTCCATCATCTTAACCCCATGAAGAGGCATCATAGTAATACTAAACCCACTTTTTTCATCGAAAGAAGATAATAAAGCTGAACTTTTTACCAAAAGAAGGTAAGGCACATAATGCGTGCCACTGTATTATAAAGGTCATCACATAAAACTTCTTTGTGATTTTTTTCCCTAAACTGAGCCGGTGTAGTCGTTTTGTAACTAAAAATGTCTAGCTAGGACCGTTATCTACCACCAAAACAAGTCAAAAATGTGAGTACCCATACATGAGCTAGAGACTCAAACTTAAGTGGGCTGAACCTAACCAACTAAATTACAATCAATTCGCGTACTTTAGGTGATATTTATGAAACAAATGTGAGAAAGTATTTGTTGTGTGGTGAAGCAGGTATGATGAAAGCTAAAAGTTAGCACCATGAGACAAGGAACTAATGCATTATCGTATAGTACTCCCTTCATCTCAAAATATAAGGTGTATTTTTATTCATTAGGACAAGACAATGATCAAACATTTACTCAACTAATATTATATTCTCCCACAATATATACGAAAAACGTGGTGCAGAGCTCTCCCTCTCTTTCTAAACGCAAGTCATTTTAGTTCTATCCCGGTTAATTCAAACTTTGACAAACTTTATAGAAAAAATATTAATATCTAAAATTCGAAATAAATGTATTATCAAGATATACTTCATGGTGGATTTAATGAAACTTTTTTGATATTTTAAATGTCGATGTATTTGTTCTTTAAACTCGGTTAAGTTATATAAGTTTAACATAAGATAAACAAAAACATCTTACATTTTAGGATTGAGGGAATACCCTTATGTGGCAAATCAAATTCATAAGTGACCACTTTTGAATGCGAACCTAATAAGATCAATTTTATGTCAAAAAATTACCTACTAATAGAGTAATTGTTAGTCAAGGGTCATACTAATTAAACAAAATGTACCTTATATTTTGGGACAGAGGGAGTATGTACTGCAAAGCATTGTGTATTAGATATTTTATTCCGTCGGCCCACAAATTAAGAATAATATGTTGAGCTTACCTCAAGAAAGAAATAAGAAGATGTTGAGCTATATAGGTTGTTTGTTAAGTAATCTCAAGAATATGTATAGGCTATGTGAATTAAGCGTAACTTAGTTGGTTGGATTTCTTGTGGTGAAATCTCTATCCACCCGGTTCATATCCCTATTGCAGCGTTATGCTCGGATTCAAAATAAATATGCTTTTTAGTGGTGGATAACGTACCTTTCGATAGCAAAATGTATGTGGTGAGTTTATCAACCTCAAGATTCACTGATCCAAACTAGTAGGCATTGATAAATATGGGAGGTACAATGTCCGTCCACGCGCGCATTCACAGTAGTGCGTATGCGTGTATATGTATGATTGTTTCCCTTGTATTCTATTTTTTTATTTAACTTGGATGGACAAAGCATTTCATTATATACTATATATTAGGAAGAAAAACTAATACTATGTATTCCCTCGATTCTAAATTGTATGTCGTTTTGACATTTCTAGATTCATAGCTTATGAATTTAGAAATACCAAAACGATCTAAATTTGAAATGAATGAAGTATAAGTTATGTTGTGGCCTACAAATAAAGACGACACCATTGTCCATATCGCAAAAAAAAATTTGGAAGCCCTAGTATTTTTTTTCTTCCCTTCTCTACAAAATGAAGAAAAAAAAGCGAATTCGCATGCTCGATCCCACCACATAACTCTACAGGTCATCACCATCGATTCCACTTTTCAGTTAATTGTTGGCAAACCCACCGGCAAAGGCGAACTTGGTGTCCACAGTACTCCGATGGATGAAGGCGCCACTACGTTTGTCTTTTCCGACATGCCGGTAGTAAAGCGATGCTCTCCTAGAGAAAGCCCCAACAAGTTAGAAGGCAACTCTTTTTTTTAATACCTTTTCGCTAAGGAACTTAGTTCACATAGGCAAATACACACACATAGGCTAAGTGAAGAAACTTTTATTAATTTTTTCCTCTCTCTTTCTCTCACTAGCTAACATAAAGATAGAGAGAAGACATTCTGCACCTCTCTCCTCTCTCTCTCTTAGGAGAGACATTCCTGCCGCCCCCCCGCCCCCCCCCAACCTGTAAGGGTGGTGGTGGGGCACAACCGGAGCTGAGGTCTTCACCTGCTACGGGGTCCTGAAGCTTCTTTGCACTTTGCGGGCCCCCCCGAATAGTAGCCTGATTTCCGAAGTAAAGGTGATCGACGCCAAAA
>NC_028456.1:18428838-18458555 GCF_000263155.2 Setaria italica
TCCGAAGTCCAAGAAAGCAAAGCTCCAAGCTCAGCTCCCCCCCCGACGCATGCCCGGATCGATCGATCCAGCTCCATCGGCCGACGGGAGGAGGAGGAGGAGGCAGATCGACCGGCAGCTGACTAAGGTGGATCCCCGGAGGCATGGCAAGAGGCCCCTACCCGCCGACAAGGAGGAAGAGGATCAGCCGCCGCCCCCGCCGCCGGCGAAGCACGAGCAGCTGGAGATCGAGGAGCATCGGTACCACGTCTCGCAGCTGCAGCAAGGTGCTACCTTTAGCGCCGGCGGCGGCGGCGGAGGGTCGTCGTCGTCGTCTGCCGCCGGCGCCGCGGCTGGTCCGTCGCCGGAGGCGTACGCGCAGTACTACTACTCGGCGCGCGCCGACCACGACGCCTCCGCCGTCGCCTCCGCGCTTGCCCACGTCATCCGCGCCTCCCCCGACCAGCTCCCGCCGCACGCCTTCGGCGGCGGCGGCGCTCCGCCGGGCCAGGGAGACTACCAGCAAGCAGCGCCACCGGCCGCCGCCGCCGCCGCCGCCGAGGAGGAGCAAGGTACGTAGCCATCCGCCCGTCTCATCTCGATCGATGCGAGCACGCCTAGCATTCCTCCTTGTCCCGTGCGCGCGCTCGATTGCGAAAGCATGGCACGCGCGCTCGATTGCGCCGCTTGGAAGCTTCGCACCGGCCAAAACCAGTGACACGTCCGTCCACCGATCCACTAAACTACCGGCACCTCGCTAAGCCTAGCTGGTAGTGAAATTAACCCCTCGGTTAATTTTAATTTGTTAATGATGAGCTCTCGAGAGTACACGAATTGGATTGAACTCTTTCCTCCCGCCAGCATCATGCACGGAGATACGCCAATAACTATGCTGAATTATATCGCCAGGGAATATTTTATGCGGGTACGGAGTACTCGCGTACCAAGACGTACGTGAGCTCTGACGCAACGCGACGTACACAGACTAGTATTAGCAGTTGATTTGTGCGTGTGATTTGGCTAGTAATAAACTAACCGTGTTTCGTGTCCGCGGCAGCAGCAGGTCGGAGGCGGCACTACCGAGGGGTGAGGCAGCGGCCGTGGGGGAAATGGGCGGCGGAGATCCGGGACCCCAAGAAGGCGGCGCGGGTGTGGCTCGGCACCTTCGACACGGCGGAGGACGCCGCCATCGCCTACGACGAGGCGGCGCTCCGGTTCAAGGGCACCAAGGCCAAGCTCAACTTCCCGGAGCGCGTCCAGGGCCGCACCGACATGGGATTCCTCGTCACCCGCGGCATCCCCGACCGGCACCACCACCAAGGAGGGGCGGCGGTGACGCTGGCGGCAATGCCGCCCCCGCACCGGCAACACCACCAGACCGTCGTGCCGTACCCGGACCTCATGCAGTACGCGCAGCTGCTGCAGGGCGGCGGCCGGGGCGGCGGCGGCGCCGGAGACCACCACGCCGAGGCGGCGGCCCAGCAGGCGCAGGCGCGGCTCATGATGATGGCCCGCGGCGGCGTCAGCCTGCCGTTCGGCGCCGCGTCGTTCTCGTCGTCCTCCTCGTCGGCGCCGCAGATACTGGACTTCTCCACGCAGCAGCTCATCCGGCCCGGCCCGCCGTCGCCGGCAGCCGCGGCGCCATCCACGCCGTCATCCACGACCACGGCGTCGTCGCCCGGCGGCAGTGCATGGCCGTACGGTGGGGAGCACCACAGGAATAAAAAAGACGCGTGATCGAGCTGGCCGGGGGTGGGGGGGATATGCATGCATGCAAGTTGCAAGCACTTGGCAATGCGAGAGGATCAGACCAAGTAGCTGTATGGAGGAATATGCATGCAATATGGGGTAAGTGGCAGTGGTCATTTTTCCTGGAAACAAAAGCATTTCTTGGACATTTTCTTCTCTCTTCTCTCTTTTTTGTCCCAAATGATCTTCTTTTGTTCATTTCTTGGAGGATCTTCACTTTATTAGAGAGCTAGCTTGCTGCTAGAGCTTGCTACTACCTTCCTTGTTTAATGGTCTGTTAATTGCTCATCTCCTTAATTTGTTCAAGTGTCAACTAATCAATTGTGCAAACTAATCCAAAAGCAAGAAGAGAGGAATCTTATTGATGCAATATATAGGACCTGTTTTTTTCTCTCTCCCCAAATGATTGATTTATTCCTCTGTCCATATATTGGTTGGAATATATTATAAGCTCTCTCGTATATATGTTCTCTCTTTTGTTTGGTTTATATATTGGATTTTACAAAAGAAATCACATCAATAGATGAACAACACTACTAGAAGACTTTAGGGGCATTGCCTTGGGACAAGGCATATCAATCAAAATTAACTACTTTAAGGGAAAAGGGAATATTCCCAATTAGTAGTTTCTAGTTATTAAAGATTTTGACTTTTTCTCATTGAAATCATCATTCTTTTATGCGTTGTTGCATTGCGCATTTGTTCTCTCTCAGTTTTCAGTTAGTTCCCCCTATACATTATTCCCTTGTTTCTCAAGGATGTTCCCTATATCTGTCCTTTTCAAAGCCTAATTTACATGTGTCCTAGTGTTGCTACGTAATGGAGTACGTAGCATCTTCCAAACTCCAACCAAATGTACCTTTTTTTCTAAAAAGATAACACTTGAAGTACTAACATGAGAATCTAGAGAAAAACAGATTATTAACTAATACTAGATATGTTTGGTGAAGCCACACCTTTTTATCATGAGATGCCTTGAGATCATCTGCAAGTAAATTAGCAACCAAAACGCACTGTGCCTTGAAAGCCATCCATTCTTGTAGAAAAACGACCTTCCATCCTTAACAAAAATCTCAGTTGATTTTGGACCCAGAACTAAAGAGGCTTTAGTTCTGGTTGGTAACACCAACCTGGACTAAAGGTGATCCTCAATAAAAAGCTCATCCATGGAGACACCTTTAGACCCGGTTGGTAACACCAACCAGGACTAAATGTGATCTTTTAGTCCCGATTAGTGTTACAAGGCTACGCGCGAGATGGCAAGGAAGCTACGCGCGAGGCTTGAGGTCGTGGGTTCGAATCCCGCGTATATTTCACGTGAAAAATCGCGTGACTTGTGACTTGCGCGTGTGGAGGGCCTCTTGGGAATTTCTAATATTTTTTTGGCGCAAAACCCTAATACCAACCGGGACTAAGGATATGACTTTAGTCTCGGGTGAAAGACCCGGGACTAAAGGTTAGGACTTTTAGTCCCGAATAATTAGTTCTAGTTGGGAAAATCAAGATATATGAGGTTTCCCTTGGGACTGATGCTCGTTTCTCTACCAGTGATTTCTTTACCAAATTAATTCTAGGATATATTCCAGCCATATATCCTCTTCTCTTGAAGCCCTGTGCATGCATGCTTGTTCTTAGTGCCATATGAACGTGCCTTTGCCACGTAGACATTTAGCAAAAGTCAGAAATGCAGCTCTAGTTTAACTACTCGCTGATATTAAAATATGCTTATATTGTGATTTGGTGGCATGTGCCGAGATTTTTGCTAACCTGCCGACATGTGATACATGATACGAACATATGGGAGGAACCTAGCATGCATCATCCCCCATCCCATGCTTCTAGAAGCATATGGTCATGCATCGATATAAATGCCAAATAATTCATACAACTGTATTTTTATTAATTGGTATATCTATCAATACAACTTTCCATGCATCCAGCTAGCAATGAATAGATACAAGGATGTAGCTGGTCTTGAATTCCAACAAGATACTATTTTTTAAAATTCGTTCTAATTACAAATTTTGTCCCGTTTTGTTGTGAAATTAATTTGCTTGTTTCATTAACACTTTGTATAGTTCTTCCAACTAGTTATTTATTTGTGATTATCATGATGTTTTTTTTAATTTTATTTTGCAAAGGATCGGATGATGGTTATCATCATGTTGTGGTGATGGATAGATCATCTTTTTGCTTCTTTGCTTTCATGATGGGTGCAAGTATCAAAATTTGACACGCACATTTCTTGGCAGCCCCCTTTTTTCCTTTGGGCCTGTGGCTTTTGCGCTCTCGCCGTGTGCTGCCCATCAGGCGGCCGGAGCAGACGAGGCCAGCTTTCGGGTTAGGCATGACTCACGTCTTGATTTCAACTCATCATTTATCGAGCCGGAGACAAAAAAAAAAGATATATACCAGAGCCTTTTAGGCGCACTATAGTGCTCCCTCCATGTTGAGATCAGATGGTCTCACACGTGTGCGCCGGTCGTACACAACTGCCCATGGCACCTAACTTGCTTGTCTGATCATGCCCTTGGGTTGAGAGGATATGCTCATGTGCGAGGCAAGATTGAACAACACGTATGGTCTCTCTCTCTGCTGCCTAACTAGTGTAAAGTCCTAATGATGCCTAACACACATATGTACCTAGCTCCTTGACATGTTTCATTTTTAATTTTAGAAAAAAAAGAGCTATATGTAAGTTTTGTCCAAATTAAGCTACGTACTCCAGCAGAACAAGATGTTAATTGCTATGTTCATCGTCATCATCCTTTCAAGGGCTTTAGTTAGTTGATATTTATATTTGTAGCCTTGCATTGCATGATGCATATATATGTGCATACAACAGGAATACTATCCATGGATAAGATCTCCTACTTGTTCATTACTTGGTGCCATGCTGATGGCAACGTCGTTGGCATGCATGGACCATGGATGAAAACACCAATTTGTTGCCATGATATTTCTTTGGGAGTTGGGACCATATGCTATTTAGTTGCATGTATGTGCTATTGTTTCTCATTGTCAGGATTTATTTTAGGATATTGTCTACTACATGCCACGTAGAATTTTTGCACCCGTGTGTGTTGGAAGAAACATTGAAATGTCTTTGTGAAAAAATAGAGTATAGGAACAATAACTTAGAGGCTTGTGATGTATGGCAGCCTCAAAACATTTTTTGGTGGAAAATTAATTCATGTGAAAATACAACTTCTCACAAACAAAAAGAAAAAAAACGAAGCATAAACATGACTAATAAACTACTGGTTCCTTTATTTCGTCATGTCCTTTTCTTTTGAGGAAATTAAACGACACATATATTTCATTCTCTCACTGTCTCCCTTGTACTACCGATTTTTCGCGAACCTTCTTTTTCTGCGGAATATGCATATGCACGGAATATCATGTTACGCAGGAATCTTGTTCGCCTTCACGATATGCATGGCCTTTTTTCTCTCTCGCTCACGTTCCTTTCTTCCTTTTTCCGGTTTCCTCCCCCTTTTTCTGTATATATGCTTCAACTCCATGCCATTTTTACTGTCATGCGCGGTTAAAACGCATATCCATCAGTTTAATTACATGTATTATATGTTTCCCAAAAAGAGGTTTTACCACTTGGTGACCTGTGCTTATTATTACTTGCTGGTGAGTTCCTGTCACGGATAATATAGCTTGATTACTAAGTAAAAATAGCTGGTCTAAAGGAATAATTATTGTACGTAGGTGTGACCACTAGCTGCTGACCACCTTGAAGGCTTCAATTGTATATGTTGCAAGTCCCCCGCCGAATGACTTAACGTGCGCGCGGATATATCATATAGCTAGTGTTTGATACGTCTCTGCAACCTTTGCTGCATGTGCGATACTACGGAACCTACCTCTAGCTACACGTACGCAGTGCAACCTCTCTCTCTCTCTCTCTCTCTCTCTCTCTCTCTCTCTCTCTCTCTCTCTCTCTCTCTCTCGCGTAGGCTGGGGGGTACACGCACGTACGACTACTGCGGCAACGAACGTGGCCAAGTGTATGCGTATGCATCAGTGGAAGTGGGGGGGAGTGGGGCTGAAGCGTGCTGCGCCTGCTCTGGTCGTTCGTGCATGGGCCGCGATTCCTCGACGCATGCATGCCGTGTGGGCCCGGATGGGCCAACCGGCTCGCTGGCTGCCTGGCTGGGCCCCCCCGGCGGGGGCGGGGGGCGGGAGCGCATGCAGATGCAGGCCCTGCGTCGAGAGCGCACTGGTCCCTCTCCCTTCCGTGAGGGCCCCGGGAGGCACGTGACCGCTTGTGCTCTTCACGCGCCTGCGGTCGGAGGTAACGGAAAAAATGGAAGGGGAATGTCATGTCAGCTGTAAATAGTTTCACCGGCAATTTTTTAATTTCTTTGTTCGGGGAATGCGTCCGCACGGACGCTCGTCACCAAAAATATCTGGCGCGAGTTCCACAAACATCTTCTCTCCTCCCTCCTTATCCTTTCTCTCTCACAGTCCTTCCTTATCCTTTCATCATGGGAAAAATCACCCACACCACTCACTCTCTCTCTGCCCGCAGTTCATGCGGGCACGGGCACAGGCACGAGGAAGAGGCGGCGACGGCGGGACGGAGCGGCAGAGGCGGAGGCGGGGCGGAGGGTGGCGGGCGAGGGCTGGGCGACAGCGGGGGGAGGGCCGGGCGGAGGTAGAGTGGGCGGCGGGGTGGAGGGAGGCCGGCGGCGAGGCGGAGGTGGAGTGCAGGGCGGTGGTGGCGCTGGTGGAGTGCGGGGCGGAGTGCAGAGGGGCTCGGGCGGAGGGGCTGACGGAGGCGGGCGGCAGCGGGGGCCAAGGGCGAGCCATGCCGGCCGCCGCCATCCTCCTCCTCCTCCACCGTTTCCTAACATCGGATCCTATTGTGCAGCGCTCCTCCTGCCACGGGTTGTTGCATGTTGCAAGCGTATGTTTCAAGTATTTCAGAAGAATGTTGCAAGTGTTTCATGTGGATATTGTGGCGGTGTTTTTTCCTCATCATCAACAGATGGCTAATAAATTTTTTTTCAACATGTTTTTTGATGTTACAAACGGTAATTTTTTATGTTGCACTTTTTATGACGTTATTTTTTGACGTTGTTTCCTAACGTTAATTAGATGTAACCATCGACATTTTATTGGGAAGAGAATAAGACATACTTCGTGTGACCACAAATATAAGTCCATCTAGATTTGTTCCAAATCAAACACTTCTAACTTAGATCGTCGGAATAAAAAATTAAAATAGATTTACAATATAACATTGACATCAGCTTACCTTTTATGTAAACGATTTTTTATTAGAACATTCTTATTTATATGCAACTCTTTTCATTTAAGATAATATATTTTATATGTATTGCTAATGAAAGTTTTAAAAAGTTTGAACCTAGAACTACACGAACTTTATGCATGGTTATGATTGGAGGAATATTAAGGATCAGTTTGGGAGGTCTTTTGATCCCAAAACAGCTCTGGCTTCTCTGGCCTCCTAAGAGTTGAAGGAGTCACGAGGTTTAATAAGTTCCACCTAAAGCAGAGAGAATGTCGATGAAACAACAAAATTTAATAACCATATATATATATATATATATATATATATATATATATATATATATTTGGAATATACACCCGGAATATATAGCACTACTATACGAAGAATAATAATGTGTCCGTTCCATGTTTTATTTTGGGAGTCTTCATTCATCCATGTATACCCCTACGGCCCTATCCTTAATCTTAGACACCTATCCTACTATACGTGCGTAGATTCGCTCGACGGCGATAGGGTACACTGAATGATAAGTGAGAGGCGTATCATGCGTAGAGAGATTCAAGGAGATATGGCCGGCCGGACGCGTCAATTCCACGTACGCGTCAATTCAAGAAGTGGCGCCCGATTCACGGCGACGTGGAGGCAGGGTCACCAGCAAGCAAGCGCATTTGACCGCCGGCTGCCCGGCATCGCGACCTTTTTTTGGCACTTGTACCAGGTTAGGTTAGGCAAGGCAATCACTCTCACCTATTCATCGATGATCGATCACTCCTAGTATACACTCTTTCTTTTATACTCTAGTATACACTTTGATGCATGCATGGGCATGGCATGCAGTGGTGGTGGTGGTGGTGGTCCATGCTCTCGCCCGCTTCTAGCTTCAAAGCTTTCGGCTCCGATCCATCAGGCAGGCCCCTCATGAGTGAGTCAGTCAGCAGCTAGCAGCTAGCCGGCGGACAGGACATGCGGCAGAGACGACAGCGCATTTCTTCTCGGCGTAGACCTCTCCATTGCATAGCGTCGCCTGTGGCCACGTCCCCATCATCATCTATCAGTCTCCATCGATCAGCCCTCTTTGCGTAGATCTGTTCAAACTTCTACGCTAGCTTCCGGCCGCCGCCCGGCTTTGATTCCGGCCGCCGCCCGCCTTTGATTCCGGCGCCGCCTCTTTGCGTAGCTCTGTTCACACCGGCGTGGCCTGGCCGGTCGGCGCGGTGCAGCATTGCGTGCGCCGCCTGTCAGCCGCCGCACGCAGCTAGCGCGCGACTGCTTCCTTCCTGGCCCGCGCCGGCGTGGCGTGTCGTCGTCGTCCGCGTGCGCGGATGCTCTGCCAGTCAACCTGTCTGCCACACAGACACAGTGGCCATTAGGAGCAGTAATAGAAGCACGTGCAAAATTAAAACGATGCCACAGCTAGCACCTACTACAGTGCAGAGATAGTCGGGTATGTAGGATGCAGCTGATCGAGCTCAAGAAGTCGTCAGGAAGAAAACAAGACACTGATGTGCTTTCCAAAAAGGAAAACTAGACACTGTGTACGTTCTACGCTAACTACTATAAAAACGTATGGTTTCCATCTCCCACATGCATACCAGCTAAATTTGAACCCAATACTAATCACAAACAGAGTAGTTCATCGAAATTTGTCCTAAGTTAACTTCTTTCATTTAACTCTAACTAGAAATATGTTACATCTTATTATTGGTTATTTTTTACCTTCCTTCTATGATTGCACTTCTAATCATATTTTATCATTGGATGGTTTTCAGTTTTGGGAAGAAAAATATACGTGCTTCTGTTAACGATCAAGTCGACGTCAAGATCATAAAACTCACTGCACAGAAAGAAAAGAGAAGAGAAAAAAGGGAGAAGGACAAAGAATTTGTTTTGAGGGAGCACAAAGTAGTGATCATGAGGATATATAATGGAACAGACATCTCCTTCAGGGGTTATGCCAAACATTTACTAAAATAATCCCTTTTGACATTCTCTCTGGCTAACCTTTTATATCCACTTACTCCCCATTACTAATTTGAGCTTCTTGCCAAAACTTAATCCGAATATTCTATATATGATCCTCTAATTAATTAATGATTACTTTCTTCACATAATTCACCAGCCAATTAAGCATCGATATAGATGTTCGTGCTGTCTTTGTGCTTCCTTTATTCTGTCCTACAATCTGAGGACCCAACACTCTTTTTATTTTGTACTGCAACTAAACATAACTTCCTTTTGCTGGAATACATTGATATAGATTAGAGTCCCTGATATAGATTAGAGTAAATATTTGTATTGCTAATTATTCTTCAAATGTTAGGTGCCTGCTCTTCGAAAATTGGGCACCTATAGTGAATTCGTCAATCCCAAGATCCACGAGATTTATATGGTGTAGGGGATCCATGCATACATTTCATATGAGTGAGTCATTACCATGTTTTGCAAAAGAAAAAAAAGCTAGTAGAGTATATATACTCCTTCCATTCAGAAATGATAGGCGTATTTGAAATGGGGAAAAAGTCTTCCATAGTAGAATTTAACTCTTAATTTATCTTATAATATAATATTAATTGCTAAAGACTCAATATCGTCTCAAAAGAACTTTGAGTATTAATATATTGATGCAAATTTTATATATACTAAATGTGCTTATAATTTAGCTAATTATCAGTCAAAAGTTTGTAACATTTGACTTTTCTCTGATCAAGATACTTCTATCATTTCGAAACGGAGGGAGAATAAACTATCATTAGAACTAGAACACATATTCAAAAAAGCAAAATTATTAAGCTCAAAATTAACTATTCACTACTGGGGAAAGGGTCTTTCGTCCAGTACCTTAGTACCGGTTGCAATTGGGCCCGGTACTAATGTGAGCTAGCATGGTAGAATTTGAATGCATCCAGTGATAAAAAAAGGCAGCAATAGTCTCTCTCTCAGGAGGTATAATCTGATCAGCTTGCTGATTCAACACATTCTCGTTTCAAGCTAAGAGACTTGCACTTCATGAGCTAGATAGCGCCAAGTAGGTGAAGGAATAATATTGCCACTTACACTTTTCAAACAGCAATAATTCTACCGAAGTGCATGCATGCACCCAAAGTAGTGCAGAAATAGATGGATGTGCAAGAATGTTTCCAGGTTCATTCCTCCCCCCGGAACTAGTTCCACATCAACAAACCTTTTCGAAAAGTTCGTTCCTTTAATTGGCATGAGAGCTCCCTTTTGGGATTATTCTTGCCCAATTGATCATGCTTTGTTCTAGCTTATGCAACGTGTTGTTCTTATTGCTAGCTATGCACATTTAGCTTTTCTTTTTGTTCTTTTTCTTGTTTTTTAAAAAAATGAATAGTGGACTCATTGCCATGCTGGATTAAGTTTTTTTTTGTCAGTTCTTTTAGCAAAAGGAAGCGCCCTAAGCTAGCTTGAGTTCCTCTTAAACCTAGTGCATTGTAATTTGCAAGGATTAATACTTTCCGGCGGTCGGTCACTGTACTTTGTAATACAGAAAGAGCCGCTAGAGGAATCCAATTGTTCGGGGCTCTAGTGGCATTTTTGAACAGAATAGCGAAAGAAGTGCTGCAAAATATCTTGAGGTTGTAGGCTAAAAAAAAAATCAGTGCCTAATTTTGGAGAAATTATTCTGTGCCTTGGTAATTTTTTCCCTCGTTTAATTTGCTTCGGGGTGAAATGCCGGCAAGAATAATCAATCAAGTTAGCCAGGTGCTGGTTCCGCGATGCCATATGTCTCACTACTAGCAGTGTGATTGAACTCCTTTTCCACACATATTTCCAGGCAACCATCCCATCACACATCTCCCTCAACTTTCTAGGGGCCTGGTCTGGACGCATAGAGGTGGGAGCAACAGGGCAAATTTTAAAAGGATTCCGGGACTACTACTGCAAGCCCAAAGCGAGGAGCTGGGAAAAGGAGGAGAGCCAGAGCCTCAAGAATCTTTGGCTTCTGTTGCATGGAATTTAGCTTTATCAGTTCGGCGCCGGCCGATTGGATGCAAACCCTACTCAGCTGATAGGAGCGACAACACCATCACATGCAGCGCACGCAGCCTAATCATCATCATCAGCTCGTCGTTTGTCGTATTAGTTGACATGCACATGCACGTCTCTTAGTATGGTTAGAATCTATTCTGTACGATGGTTTTCTAGCCATGTGTCACTCTCCTCTCCCTCATCTTTCCCCCCTTTCCCTCGTCTTTTCCGTAAAAAATAAACTCATGATATAGCTAGGTTCGGCCGCAATGATCGATATTCCTTCCCTGAATATATTGCATGCATGCACGTATCGAGATTGATTAGCAGACTTGCCTTCCATCACGGTCCAAACTAAAGGAAAATGTTTATCTTTGGTGATGGATGCAATGCAAGTGAAATGATCTGGTCAAGCCCTCGCCATCATAATTTTTTCTTTTTTTGCAAACTGGTTGGTAGGAGAGCTGCCGCTATATTAAAAATGAGTGTATTGTATTTTTAGAAAATAAAACACAATATACAGAAACCGACACTCAATACATACATGCACACCACCACATACACGCACATGCTCAACATATGGTTTATACTGCAAAATCATCTTCCCACATGTATAAATGTTCTCTGTTTGCTAAAATGCTTTTAAGAAGCCTAAATCAACCTATTCCTATGCTAAAATTGCAAAACCACATATGCATTTAGGGATCAAATTAATAAAGATGCACTTTTAGTTCATTTCGTATAAACGGGAATGCTCATTCACACACGTGCTAGACCTGAACAAAAAAGCCCAGACACTCGTTTAGGGCTAAGCGTGGCGCTGATTTTTTTAAGCCTGAAAAAAATCGGTCCACTGCCCGAATAATAAAATGAATTATATTTACAATGAAAATTAATGGTGGCCTGGTCTGACCCCGAGCCTAGCTCGAAATGGGCCCAATTTCATTAGCCTAATAGGGTTAATGGGCGAGCTTAGTAGAGATTTTAGGCCTGAAATGCTTTTTGCCAGCCTGGCCTGTCGTTTGCTCAGGTCTACATACAACCAGGGGGGACTTTTTATGTATATCCCCAAGCGAGTTAATGACATGTGGGGTGTTGTCCTACATTTCATTGACACAGGCTAGTGGTATAAATAAAAGGTGCACCTCAAATGGTAGTACAGATGATAATACACCTATAAAAAAGTACACTATCAATAGTGTGGTTTATTTTGTGCAATTGAATGGAAATACAAAGTATTTTTAAGTGGTGCAAATTCTTAAAAAATGTCGTTTATTTTGTGGAATTGAGTGGAAATACAAGTATATTTACATAATTATAAGGTATCAGTTGGCACTGCAGTGTTTCTAGTTTCTTCAGAATGAAAATGAATTATTTGAACTAATGCTGGACGCATCAAAATTCCACCAAAATCCTTCACATCACAGGCAGATGCAGCGAAAAGCCTAGCGGCAGTCATGTTTAGTATGGGCCTTAAATAGATAGCCCACTCACCGTACCTGTAGTTCTTAATGGGCTATTTTAAAAGTCGGCTTTCTTCTGGTTCTGGATCTTCCAAGTTCCAACTCTTGTAATGGGCCGTAACTTCGGCCTACTTATCAATGGGTCTGTTCGGCCTTGCTTATCCATCTGCCTCTCCAGCGGAAGCACTCGAAAATATCTTCCACACCGTGGGCCCCGCCATACGGACCCATGACCATTATTCTCCCTCCCCGAAGTGTCTGCGGGCCAGCGCCCGTGGACAGGCAGCCACGGCCACCGACTAGTGGGCCCCACACGTCAGTCCCACCACTCTCTCACCCGCGGCGCCCCATCTGATGCTCCTGCTCCGCCGCGTCTCCTTCCTCCTGCCGTCGCCCTCCTTCCCTCGCGCGCCGCTCGCAAAACCTCTCCCGCTCCTCCTCCTCCTCCTCCACCCGCCCAGAACCCCAGCCCCGACAGCGCGCCCGCTCGCTTCCATGGCTGCGCCGGCCGCGCCGGCGGGTGGGACGGCGGCGATGAGTCGGGACGCGTTCCGCGCGGCGGTGACCAACACGCTGGAGCGGCGCCTCTTCTTCGTGCCCTCCTTCAAGATCTACGGCGGCGTCGCGGGGCTCTACGACTACGGCCCCCCCGGGTGCGCCGTCAAGGCCAACGTCCTCGCCTTCTGGCGACAGGTACTGTACTACTGCCCCGCAGATGGATACCTAGCTTAGCTAGCTCCCCCGCTACTTCAGTACGAATTGGAGGCAGAGGTGGCACATTGTCCCCGTTTTCATTCTGAATTTAGGCAAAAGCAGATGAGAGGGGAGCCACTGGGTGCTGAATTTTTATCCTAGTTACTCTGGTCTCACCAAGAAAGGTTGTCTGGCCCTTCGTTTGCAAATAGTAATGCTTATTATAGTGTAGCTCCGTTGATGTGCCGTGTTGGAGTTTCACGTCAACATGTCAGTGTGCTGTCGTGTGGTATGAGCTGATTGCTGAAATTGGTTGCCTACCTTTTGGTGAAAGGGAAATGTGTTTACTGGATGCTCTGGCTTAACCTATGCTTCTTCCCTAAAATTGTAAACCATAGAAATTACTCTAGTTTTGGTAGGTTTGCAGATTAGGATAATTAATTTGGTTTCCTGGACTGTAGAAGATCAGGGAGCAGTTCCCAGTTTCATTGTGGCAAGGATCACAAAGAGAGAGTTTTCAAGGCTTAACTTGAATGCACAGACTTTTGAAACTATGCTCTGCAAATAATAGGTCATAATGGCGATAAATAAAAGGAATCTAGCGTATGTGTTAATGTTTGTGGGACTGGTTGCCATCAGTTGGTACTGAGAAGTGTACTAGTCAGATGCATGTCATGTGAATTGTCGCAAACAGTTATAGAAAATCATCCAAGGCTACAAGTTAAAGACATTGCTTTCCTTTTCTTATCTTCAACAGACACTATACAGCAACTAGCATCAGGATGCTCTCAATTCATACTACTATGTTAGGCAGGTGAATTATTGGTGCAGCTAAGGAATGCGTTATTAAATATTTAGGAGTAATTTTTACATTTGATAAAACTATCACAAAACTGCAGATTTATGGCTATGTAGTTATGTATCATAAAACTAATTATTTAGCATCATTAGTATCACAAAACTACAGATTTATAGAATATGTGTGCCTGGGTGGCTATTACTATAAGTGCTTAAATCCTGTAAAGGAAATATGTAGTTTTGTGAGACTACTGATGCTAAATCTGTTGTTTTGAGCTGAATTAGATGAATAAATATGTAGTTTTATGTTATGTTTGATGCTAGATCTGTAGTTCTGTGATGTGGTGGCATAAATCTGTAGTTTCTAAAATGCATCTTATATTGCGAAATTTACTCAATGTTTAAATACCAGCCATATTTAGGGGAAAGGGTCTTAGAGTCACAACTTTCCAATTTGATGTATGGATGGTCAGAATGCTATAGATGCACCTGAACTCGGAATTTTTATACCAGCATTGTTATAAAAATGCTTCCATCATCACCTTTGTTGTAATAGGAAAAGTGAATATGTATTACATAAATCTTGACATGTGTTGAAGTGTGCTTCATTTAAATATTTAGACTAATATATATTGGGGCATATCAGGTGAAGACTACACTAAGTTTTGAAAACATTAAAAACTGCTGCAAGGAGTGTTTGATTTGGTTCAAAGTTAGGTTTCTTTCACTTGATATGCCCCAGTGCCCACATGTATTGATTATATATCTTCAGTACTTATAACTTTTCCGAACGTAGTATTCTCATATTGATCATTACTTACTCTTTATTGCATACCTTTTTCAGCATTTTGTATTAGAGGAAGGGATGCTTGAGGTAGACTGTCCATGTGTGACACCTGAAGTTGTCTTGAAAGCCTCTGGCCATGTGGATAAATTTACAGACCTAATGGTTAAAGATGAAAAGACAGGCAACTGCTACCGTGCAGATCATTTGCTCAAGGACTTCTGTAAGGATAAGCTTGAGAAGGACCACACATTGTCCCCAGAGCAGACAGAAGAATACAACAAAATTCTTGCTATCTTGGATGATCTCTCTGCAGAGCAATTGGGTTCTAAGATCAGGGAGTATGGGATTGTTGCTCCTGACACCAAGAACCCATTATCAGATCCCTACCCCTTCAATCTCATGTTTCAGACTTCCATTGGACCGTCAGGTTTGAGTTCAGGGTGAGACAATGACATCATAATATATTCCACATTTCCATTATATTCGGTCGAGTTTGAACTTACCTGCCTCATTGGTTTTGCAGTTATATGAGGCCAGAGACAGCACAGGGTATCTTTGTCAACTTCAAAGACTTGTACTACTACAATGGGAACAAGCTACCCTTTGCTGCAGCCCAAATTGGCCAGGCCTTCAGGAATGAGGCATGACTTTGCTAACCTTAAGTTCATTACCTGCACTAGTATTTAGGTCCTCTTCTTATTAGTATATACTATTTAGGTCCTGTTCTTATTAACATATTTGCTATCTAAAATGTGATGTTGCAAGTGAAAGGTTTTCATTGCTTCTATCATTCATGTTAGGTACACTTAAAGTCATCAACTATTTATGGTATCCAGATTTAGCATAAGAATATTATTCGTAAACTTACCTTTGAGGTAAACTGGACTTAAGAGTGTGCATAGTTGTGACTTTAGGGCCCTACCAAAATACTGTGTGTAATGAAACAAACTTATTTCATTAGATATCTCCCCGTCAAGGCCTTCTGAGAGTCCGTGAGTTTACGTTAGCGGAAATCGAGCACTTTGTGGACCCAGAGGACAAATCCCACCCAAAGTTTGGTGATGTATCTGATCTAGAGTTCTTGATGTTTCCGAGAGAGGATCAAATGGCAGGAAGGTCAGCCAAAAGACTTAAGATTGGAAATGCTGTATCTGAGGTAATGTTCAGATACTTCCCTGTTACATGTTACGGCAATATGTTATTACTTGTTTTGTTCTCTTGATGAGTTATGTTGTCTAAAAGTAATTTATGCTACAACTTCTAGGGAACTGTAAACAATGAGACCCTTGGCTACTTTATCGGAAGGGTCTACCTTTTCTTGACACAACTTGGGATTGACAAAGACCGTCTACGCTTCCGACAGCATCTGCCAAATGAAATGGCTCACTATGCTGCTGATTGTTGGGATGCAGAGATTGAATGCTCTTATGGATGGATTGAGTGTGTTGGAATTGCTGATAGGTCTGCCTATGACTTGCGTGCTCACTCGGTATGTATCAGAATCATCACCAAATGCATGCACTATTGGAAATGATTATTTATTATGCACCGGTACTTTTTTACTTGATTTATATAACTATAAAAAAGCTTTACTATCATCAAGCTAAAGAGTGAGGAGCAGTGCATTTCTTTTTCTTTAAAAAAGAAATAACCTTTTTTATAGTCCATCTGCCAGTTTTTATGGTCAAATAGCTACTGTTATGAAGTATCAGTTTTTTTTTGTTTTACTATTTCTCTATCAAAGAGTTACAGATAATAATTGAGTGTGATTGAATACTGACTTTATTTACCCCATTGTTTTGTCCCACACCAAAATAAATAAATAAATTGCTGGTGTTGATGCATGCCATTTTGAAGTTTTCTTTTGCTCATAACATTACAATAGAGCTACACCTTTCTAATATCAGTATTGGACAGGATAAAAGCGGTGAGAAACTTGAAGCACATGAAAAGTTTGCAGAACCCAGAGAAGTGGAGGTACGGTTTGCCTTTTCTTTTATTGTACAGAAATGCTTCCAGTCATTATTTTTTCTCTAAAAATGTTTAAGTCATTATCCTAGCTGTTAAGCTGTAAGGTTTTGGCTTTTTTAAATTAATTGCATTGCTAATAATAAGTTTCATTTTGCTACACTCAGAAGTTAGTTATAACCCCATCAAAGAAGGAGCTTGGCCTTGCATTCAAAGGGAATCAAAGGATGGTTCTTGAAGCTTTAGAAGTAAGTTTTCCTTACACGTTGGTCTGTTATACCATGTTGCTGTTACGTGTCTTCATGCACTTTCTCTTCGTTCAGGCCATGGGCGAGACTGAAGCGTTAGATATGAAAGCTGCGTTGGAGTCCAATGGGGAGGTTGAGTTCAAGGTGTGCACCCTTGGAAAGGATGTTACCATAAAGAAAAGCATGGTTTCAATTAACATCGAGAAGAAAAAAGAACACCAAAGGAAATTTACTCCTTCCGTCATTGAACCATCCTTTGGGATTGGGCGCATTATATACTGCCTTTTTGAGCACTGCTTCTACCAAAGGCCTGGCAAGACAGAGGATGAGCAGTTAAACGTATTTGGTTTTCCCCCTCTTGTTGCCCCAATAAAATGCACTGTCTTTCCATTGGTCAAGCTTGAGAAATTTGAGGTTGTTGCCAAGAAAATTTCGAAGGCCTTGACAGCTGCAGGGATTTCACATATTATCGACATGACAGGTACATAACCAGATAAGTGGACTTGTGCTTATTTTCGATCAGCGGTTGTATCTGAGTTTTACTTTTGATATTTTTAAATTCACTTTGCAACTTGGTACTTTTAAAGATGAGATAGAAAAGATGTAGCCTTCCATGTGTTTGTCGATCTTTTGTTAAACTGTTAGCGTCTCTTAGAGATTTCGATTTCCATATGGTATGCTTTGGGAGTTGGGACTCGTGCCTGCTTTTCCTCAATTTTTTTGATTGAATGAGATAAAGCACAGAATTTGTTCCATGAGACATGTTATTGTGGCAGGATCCAGTACTGCACCTTAGGATCTAAAGTTTCAGATGTTCATTTACTGTTCTCTCTCATGTGCCTCTTAACTAGTTTTCCGTCTCAGCCGTAGATGCTTTGTTGCAGGTAACACAATAGGAAAACGCTACGCAAGGACGGACGAGATTGGTGTTCCCCTGGCGATCACGGTTGACAACACCACGAGCGTGACGGTGCGCGACCGGGACAGCAAGGACCAGATCCGCGTGGAGGTGGATGAGGTGGCCTCGGTGGTGAAGGAGGTGACGGACGGGCAGAGCACCTGGGCCGACATCATGTGGAGGTACCCGGCACACACCGCCTCGGCCGTCGATGATGAAGAAGCCGAACCCTGAACACAGCCAAAGCCATATCCAACGATCGTTGGCCTTGATAGCATTACCTGCTTAACAGAAACGGAATGCGTGGTCGTGTAAGCCTACGGTAGCATTGATTCCTGCAAATTTCCAGAGATCGTTTCCTTGTCAATTGTGGTGTTGGACCGTAGATTCTGCTGCTTCGTTCATCTATTTCACCCTTACGAACTGCAATGTTTGATGAAGAGAATCCTTTGCTTGTTAGATTGGAATGTACAGTATTCTTTTTTTTTTATATAAAAAAAGCACAGTACATGTTCATCACGAGAGCACATCAGAATTATGAATTTCAGTCACTACGTCTGGAGGTATGAGCCCACCTGTCATTGTTGCAGTCCCTTTATGAAAGCAGGCTAGCAGAAATACAATTTTAGAGGAAACTAGCAGAGATACCCAGGCCCACGTAAGAAACTGGGCCGCAGAAATCGGGCCATCGTAACCCACAACCCCCAATATTTTTCTCCGCCTCTCGTTTCTTCCATTTCTTTCTCTCTCCAGTCTCTCTCTCCCACCGTGCGTCCAGGCGACCGAGCGGGGCGAACCCTAGCCGAGATTAGATTGGCGGCGAGCGCCACCACCGGCGGAGGAGGACGACGACACGATGCTGAGGGTTGCGGGGAGGAGGCTCTCGTCTTCCCTCTCCTGGCGCCCCGCCGCGGCCGCGGCCAGGGGCCCACTCGCCGGCGCTGGCGCCCCCGGCGGGGACGACGACTCCGCCCGCGCCCGGAGCCAGCCGCGGTTCTCCGTCGAGTCCCCCTTCTTCGCCGCCGCCAGGGGTAAGCGCGCGCGTCCCTCCTCCGCATGCTTCCCGTCTTCCCGTGTAGATTCGGCTCGGATTCGGATCGGGATCGGGTTCCAGAGGATCCGTTGATCTGCGATGCGTGGCTTGGTACTTTGCCGCGTGATGGCTGATTAAGGTCCTTGATGATGGCGTGGTTCTGCTTAACGAAGCATTCCCGTTTGTATCGTTAGGGCTCCATGCTTGGTTTCTTGTTGTGCCATAGCTTACTACTTGTAGTTCTTACCTGGATCAGTCCTGTCAGTGGTCTACGTTCATAGCAAACAGCTGCTATCTGTGACATTTTGCCTTTCCGTTTGATAAATTTGTGCTCAACTTGTTTGGACGATTTGTTTTCCTGTCAGGGACCATTTCTGCTCTCTCTAGAAGCATGAAGTATGTTCCTGGTTTTTATATCTTTTTATGTTGTTTGGATCACCATTTCTCCAAGTTACTGAGCATTGTTTGAACATAGATAATTGAACATCTCTGCTGTAAACACATAATTTTACATGACATTGGGGATGAACTGTGTTTCTAGGATAGCAATGTTGTGAATCAGATTAATGGGAGCATAGAAGAGAGCAGAAGGGGCATTTTCTAGATATATGTCAATGCTTTTTTAATCCTTAATTGCTTATTGGCTAGGGCAGCTAGTATTTCCTTGCTGAAAGAAAAAGGCCTGGGTACTTTATTCATGCTATTTTAGTCTACTTCTGTTCATCAGATGTCTTCTATTAGTGCTGTATGGCACTCATCTATTACCAATTGTTTAGTGTCATGTTGCCTCTAGTTATTTACTAATTTAATTCTGGGTGACTATAAACTAGAACAAGTTTGTATGTTTCTATTGTTTACCTGTTGGCAAGGACCATGATAGTGACCACTGACATGTCGATTATGCTTGGTAGTACAAGCATATATATATATTATGACCTTGTTAGCCTAATGTCTGCATATGTGCTGATTGTTACTCTGACAAGTGTTGCTATGGATGAAAGCTCCATTAATAAAACACAAGGATTCTTCTGCGTTATATTCTTGTAGACCCTCAAGATCTGGAGGATACTTTGATCTGCAAAATAAGGATACCCATCAGATGGCCGGTTTAGGTTCTTACAATTGCCCTAGTTTGATCTGAAAGCCTTTATATTTATATCTTTGTGGTTGCTACATGGTCTCTGAACACTCTAATGGACATATGTTTGTTTTCCTTCATCTTCTGTACATATGGCTCTCACATGCATTTTTTTGATCTTCTGTATATAAGTTTGTATTTTATATCCACTTCTATAGATTTTCTATTTCCACAAGAAGTTAGAACTAAACGTAGTTAAAACAATTATGCTAGTTAAATGGCCCATTGAGCAAACTAATGGTCTCTGAAGAACTAGTTTTCAGAACTTTGACAGTCAATTAGAAGATATCCGTGGATCAATGATCTCTGCAAATGTTGTAAAGAAATCCTTATCAGTTCAGTTGTAAAAAAAGTGGCATTAGGTGAGTTCTTTAGAAGCTTGCTGGTGCTAACCCTTGGTGTGTGCACCTTCAGATTTTATCTGTATGCCTCAATTTCTATTTGAATAATTTGTATCTTACCTAGCCTGAATGATTAGTGTTGCTATCCAGAGACTGTCTTCACTGTTGCATAAAGTATATTCCCTTGATTTTGGCATGTTGATATGTTGTTTTGCAAATTGATGATGAGTTTTGTTACTATCATGATGATGCTGATAGTACTCATGGAAAATTGGTGAAACATGTTGATATCCTGTTACATTTGATTTGAACATACAATTATGGACCTATTCATGGAAAAAAGAACTCTTCTCAGAACTTCTGAAGTAACATGTCTATTTTACTATATTTCTTCATGTTTCTTTAACCAGTTTTACTGCTTGGATGGCTTCCATTGTTTTGTAATGTTCTAGAGACCTAATATAGACTAAGACTAATCTGTCATGTCACCTTTGGTGATTTACTTCTGTCAATGTGCTGCAAAACTACAATTTAGTTTATAGGTTTCTTCCGTACCTGTTGGCAATGGCCAAAACAGTGGCCACTGATTACTGGCTAAAGAAATAGCTAATTATGCTTTGCTTTTTTTAAAAAAATATTCTTCATGTTTTCTGTTTGTCTGAAACCTGCGTATCATATGCCAGTTATTACTAAGATCTAAAATTACACTGAGCAAAATGAACACTGAGGCAACAGTGGTTCCTTCATGTTACAACTCCATGGGTCGCTTATTTTATTTAACAAGGGTTAGTTCCATGAAATGCCTCCTAGGATGATCTTGTTCCTATTGTTGCCAACATTGGTTTATCCTTTGCTTGTGTTGGATGTTGAATTCCCCACTATAATTTGCGATTTGTTCTGAAGATGGCTATGTAACTTTTGTTAACATGTCCTGCAGGTTTCTCAACTGAAACACTTGTCCCAAGGAACCAAGATGCTGGCCTGGCTGACCTCCCAGCAACTGTGGCTGCTGTGAAGAACCCTAACCCAAAGGTGGTTTATGATGAGTACAACCATGAAAGATATCCTCCTGGAGATCCCAGCAAGCGTGCCTTTGCTTACTTTGTCTTGAGTGGTGGGAGGTTCATTTACGCGTCACTGCTGCGTCTCCTCATATTGAAGTTTGTCCTGAGCATGTCAGCAAGTAAGGATGTGCTTGCCCTCGCTTCACTTGAGGTGGACCTCTCCAGCATCGAACCAGGCACCACAGTGACTGTGAAGTGGCGTGGGAAGCCAGTCTTCATCAGGCGTCGGACTGAGGATGACATCAAGCTGGCCAACAGTGTGGACGTCGCGTCACTGCGTGACCCACAGCAGGACGCGGAGCGTGTGAAGAACCCTGAGTGGCTGGTGGTCATCGGCGTCTGCACCCACCTCGGCTGCATCCCGCTTCCGAACGCTGGAGACTTTGGCGGCTGGTTCTGCCCATGCCATGGCTCCCACTACGACATCTCTGGGAGGATCCGCAAGGGTCCTGCACCCTTCAACCTGGAGGTGCCCACCTACAGTTTCTTGGAGGAGAACAAGCTGCTCATAGGCTGAGAGCACAGAAAGTACCCGACTATTTTATCTACCTTCATCCACAGAGGTGAATCCCTGCTGTGCTGTTACTGTTATATTGTTTCTTCTTTCTTGGTTTGGCTAAAATTTTTGTTTCACGAGGGTCATTGCCATGCCATGATGGTAGACTTTTAATCTCCCAAAGTGATTTTTTCAAGTACAAAATAATTTGCCACCGTTCTACTGAAATGTAAGTTGGAAGTCAGTCTGGAACTTCAATTTTCCGTGGTACTGTAGGAAGGGTAGTGAAAGCGATTGCGTCTTTCTGGTACATTCTCATGTTATGAATAAGCATTCTCACTGTTAATTTTGCCATTTGTTTATCTGAAGCTACTCATTCAACTGGTGATGGTTTTCTTTCAAAAAAAAAAAAGAGAACTGGTGATGGTTTTGGTCTTTTGGATGTGGGGTCAAAATTGCCGAGGCCGTTGTGGATTGACTGGTGTTCTGCCACTGGCAGTGATAAGGCTGCGTTCCTGGGGCCTACCTGACAGTGGCTGAGAGCACAGAAAGAGACATGGCAGTTGTGGCCAGTTGTCATCACGGACACGGCAGCAAGAGACCATGACAGGACGACTGCGCACAGCCAAATGGCCCAATGTTCGGATGGTGCCTGCAAGAGACGGGTCCAATCTCCAAACGCTTGCTCGGTCTCACACGGTGTGATCAAATGGCTTACCTGCAACCGAGTAAATTTTTGCAAGGAAAAAATATCATCACTCTCTTCTGTAGTACAAAACGTTTCGAAAAAACATGAAAAATTACATTTAGTTTGCACGCTTTTCGATCACCTAGTTAAGCTTTGGCATGAACTCGAGGCGACTAGCACGTTAGCTGAACTCAAATCAAGTCCCGATCGTGCTTAGAAGCCCGCAAACATTGCTGATCTCGAGTTCTTTTAGCAGCCATTCCTCCACCGTGCTTAGAAGGCAAAAAAAATTCTAGGGATCCGGAGGAGGGTACACAAGTATCGTGGCAAAGTAGGATTACCTATCGTGATAACCAAGAAACTGGGTACAAGGTACTCAAGCAAGCGGCACATGGAAAAGGTACGATGAACTCGTCAAGTGTCAGCCACAGCGTCCAGCTCAACGGTCCAAGGGGAAGGCGTCAACGGTAGCGTCAAGGACATGCCGAACCCCGGGTCCTGGTAAACAAGCAGCATCCCGTTGGTGATTGCGAATGGCTCACGGATTAATGCAAAATCCTACTAGATGAGTAAAAATAAAAGTGCCATTTCCTCCTTTCAAAATATAATGCGATTTTATCTCCAATCATCCAAAAACTTTAGCTTCTTGGCAAAATATAGTCTAATTATAAGTATTTCTAGTGTATAAAACTACGATTAGCTATAAATGAATGTTTTGTATGAAATACAGGTCTTTTTTTAACGGAGGGAACATATATAAGCGTAGCATTTTGAATGATAGTATATAGGGCTGATTTTGACGCTCATGTACATACATTTACTACTAATAATATTTATAGAAAGAAAGCTGGGCCACACCGTCTCAGCCGTGGATATTTACTGATCCATTTGAATATTTGATATGATTTTTCTTTGTTTTATTTTGAAACCACCGATGACATGATAAGTGGACTTCCTCAACTGTTCCTTTTTTTTATTTAAAGGTATCTGGTACCCATTCCTATGTTTTACATATAAACAGTAATAAACAGTAATGCTATTTGCCTTTCACCGACTTTTTCCCCCTCACACATGTTGCCTTCCTTTCCAATTCTGGCTAGCTCCACCACCCCTCCTCCATCTCTAGTGAGATTGAGCTTCTATGATGGCTTAGGGCTCATAAATTGGAATTCTTTCCAATTCTGACTAGATCCACCACGCTTCCTCCATCTCTAGTGAGATTGAGCTTCTACGACAGCTTAGGGCTTATAAATTGGAATTTGGGAGTGAAGGGGTATTTTGAGACTTGAAAGGAGGGTCGGAGATGAAGGTGACTAGCGGTGGAGGATGGTGACCGGGGTGGCAAAAAGGGTGGCTAGTGCAGAGGGTTGGGATGAGGTCAACTCAAATTTGATGAATCAGCATGCCAATAGGGAGTTTCATAGGATTTTATGGCACGAATCATTGAGGATGATGGGAGGAGGACAAAGGGAGGGTGAAAATATGTGGCTCGCACGGTGATGGTGTGAGGAGGAAAAGGGCTGAAAGAGGGAAGGAGATCCACCCAATTCAATTTTGATGAAGATGTTATGGTCTAAATTTTGAATGTGGGTGTGAGAGGCGGTAAAAATATGAAGTGTGGTACGACCGGAGCTAGCCGTTGCAAATTTTAAATTGCAGTGTTAGGGCAGTAAAATAAAATTTAGCCCGTATCTCCTGCTAAAGTAATGAATTTTAATCAGATCCTAAAGTTTATACAAATGGCATTAAAAATAAAATCATGCTTAAGCCTTTAAATGAAAATTGGCCTGATAAAGCTGGTAATCCGTTTTACCGGCCTTAGGGGGTCCCTGAAGTTCTTTTTAAGCTACTATAGTACAAGCTGGTAACAGGGCTTAAAAACATTCTTAAGTAGCCATTAGTAGTTATTAAAACTGTGGAAAGAGGATTACAGGTTCATTAGACGCCAAAACAAATAGTGATCATTATACAGTGGTTAACGCTACCTCAACTTACTCCTAAACTAGGACTAGGACTAGGACCATGAAAGAAGTGTTTCCTAAACCAGGATTCGTAGAAAGGGCTTCCCTTTGATTACTGGGGACTAGTTGTTGTTGGAGTCTGGACCCATTCTCTCTCCTCTCCTCTCCATTTGTCCTAACAAAATCTCTCCTTTTGCTTTAGCTCCCCAATCTCTCTTCTTCCTCTTTATACCGAATTCCCAAATCCAATCCCCTCGTCAAGCTCTCCCCTTTTGCCTCGAGAGGTCGAGACCGGAGCGGGCGTTCCCTCCGGGATGGGATCAAGAACGGGGTGGCTCCCCGTGGCCCTCCTGCTGCTAGCCGCCTCCGCCCTCGCGCCGCGGGTCGCGGCAGCCGCTGGCGGCGGCGGCGGCGAGGCTGAGCACGCCGTTCAGCAGCACAGCGAGCGCATCTCAGGTCCCCCAACTTCTCCCCCCCTTTTTCCTCGCAACTTTGCCTATCCAAAGTTGATTTCTGGTATGATTTAGGAGCTAGTTTTTTTTTTCTCCCCCCTTTTGCGCGTTGCTGCTCCCTTGGAGTCCGAAGCCTTGCGTAGCTGTTTATTGTCGGCCGATGATTCCTTCCGCGTGGAGTTGGAGATTGAATAGTTGATTTCAGAATATTGTTAGTTGCTCCTGTTGCTTAACGTATTTGGGGGGCTAATAAATCTGTAGAAGTTCAGCCGAATTTCCTTTCCCTTTTTGCGCCTTTTGTGTTGGACTTCTGTGTTCTGTGATAACCAAGTTTAAGTTTTCAGGTTCAATTTCGATCCTTTTTCTTGTTAGGTTGTGAATGATTTTAGTTGTTAGCGGTAGGGTTGATTTTGGGTGCTCTCCTTCCCCATTTCCACAAATTTCTTGCGCTTCTTAGTTCCTTGTTAGGTTGATCCCTAGCCTCTCTCGAAGCAAGAGAAAAGGAGCTTCTTTTATGCAGCTTTATATACGTATTTGGGTTCAGTTTGCTAATTGCTGAAATGGTTAGGAATCAATGAGGAGCCCAACTCAAGACATGAATGGATTCAAATATAAAAAGGGCTATTTCATCCCAGTAGAGTATACTCAACATGATATTGTGCTTTGAGACCAATTTTGGATAGAAATATCTGCATTCTTGTTTTTCTGTTGCACTTGATTTGCATCATATGTTATGTGAGTTGCTTGCATGTTTGTACTGACATGGCAACTATGAAACTGTAGGGAGTGCTGGTGATGTGTTAGAAGATAATCCTGTGGGGAGGTTGAAGGTCTTCATTTATGACTTGCCGAGGAAGTACAACAAGAAGATGGTTACCAAGGATCCACGGTGTCTTAATCACATGTTTGCTGCAGAAATTTTTATGCATCGTTTCTTGCTCTCAAGTGCTGTGCGGACTCTAAATCCCAAAGAGGCCGATTGGTTCTATACGCCAGTTTATACTACTTGTGATTTAACTAATGCTGGACTGCCCTTGCCATTTAAGTCACCACGGGTGATGAGGAGTGCAATCCAATATATTTCAAACAAATGGCCCTTTTGGAACAGAACTGATGGAGCAGATCACTTCTTTGTTGTTCCGCATGATTTTGCAGCATGCTTCCACTATCAGGTGAGTTCCGATGTTCATCATGGTAATCATTGTGTGTAAATTTGCCTTATAATGCCATAACTACCATTTTTCTCATGAGTTGTAATTGTTTCAACATTTGCAGGAAGAAAAGGCTATTGAGCGTGGAATTCTTCCATTGCTGCGACGTGCTACTTTGGTCCAAACTTTTGGACAGGAGAATCATGTCTGTCTGAAAGAGGGCTCTATCATTATTCCTCCCTATGCTCCTCCGCAGAAAATGCAAGCTCACTTAATTTCCCCCGACACTCCGCGCTCAATCTTTGTTTACTTCCGGGGACTTTTCTATGACACCGGGAACGACCCTGAGGGTGGATACTATGCAAGGTAGCAATCACTTTGAAGTTTTAACATGTTTGAATCCTGTGTTAATGTTTGACCCGTTTATTCACTTCCGTAATATTGTTGTGCAGAGGTGCACGAGCTTCGCTGTGGGAGAACTTCAAGAGCAACCCTCTATTTGACATTTCAACAGATCACCCTGCCACTTACTATGAAGACATGCAGCGTGCTGTCTTCTGCCTGTGTCCATTGGGCTGGGCACCATGGAGCCCTAGGTTGGTTGAGGCCGTGGTCTTTGGCTGCATTCCAGTCATCATAGCTGATGATATTGTGCTACCATTTGCGGATGCAATCCCATGGGAGGAAATTGGTGTCTTTGTTGAGGAGAAGGATGTCCCTAAACTAGACACAATCCTCACATCAATGCCAATCGATGACATTTTAAGAAAGCAAAGGTTACTTGCAAATCCATCAATGAAGCAGGCCATGTTGTTTCCGCAGCCAGCCCAACCAAGGGATGCATTCCACCAGATCTTGAACGGTCTTGCTCGCAAGCTGCCACACCCTGAGGGAACATACTTACAACCTGGCGATCAGCGTCTCAACTGGACTGCTGGACCTGTGGGGGATCTGAAGCCATGGTAGCGAAGAGATATCTTCTTCTCAGATAAGCTTTGGATGGAAACCCCATAGGATTAGTCTATACTTCGTGAAATGTGATGTAATCATGTAATCGACATGCTGTGCTTTAGGTGCAAAATACACCTTGGCCTTGTCTAGTCCTTATGAATGTCATGTAACTTATTATCTTTTGATAGAAATGAAATGGTGCTTATCTTGCTATCAGAACCGCATGTCAGATTGGTTATTTATGTTGATTAAGTTTTTGCTACAGTGCATTTCTGTCTGTTGCAGCAGTTGTATGTTAAAGACTGAAGAATGGGTGGTAAGAACAAGAATGCAGCACTCAAAATCTGGGCAAGTCACAGAACTGTAAGTAACATTAGATAGACAGCACAGTTACATTTTTCCTCTTCCTTTTCTCCATATATTGTTAATCATTCACTTTGTACTTTGCTGACACATCCATGCTACAGGCAACCGATTTGCAGTTTGTGCAGCTTGTCCGGTGATGTTACCGTACTCTTTACTCATCCTGGTCATCCAAGAGGTATTCCTTGAGCACCGCGCCGCAGACGGGCAGCGGCACGTCCTTGAAGTAGCCGAGCGGGTTGGGGAAGCGCATGTCGTCGCTGATGCCGGCGTCCTTGGCGAGCAGGACGCTGGCGCGGTCGCTGTGCGCTGGGACCTCGGCGCAGTCCTTGCGGGGGCTCTCGATGAGGATGACCTCGCAGATGTCCTCCTCGTGGCCGCCCTTGAGCTTGATCGTGTAGAAGCCGGACTCGTCGGTCACGCCGTCGATGGCGCGCTCGACGGCACCGGTGCCGAAGTGCTTGCACTCCAGCCTGACCTTGGCGCCTGCGATCAAGAAGAACAAGAGCCCAGGTCAGCCAATGCTGATATGACTTCTGAAAAATGCAGAATCAGGTGATCGTTGCAAGGATTATTCAGGGAAATGTGTTTTGTGTCTCCCTCCACTGCTGAAGTGAGGAATGGCATGTTGTTACCCTTGATGTACTCGGTGACGTTGGTCTGGAACCCGGCGCGGCAGGTGTCGCAGTAGACGCGGCCCTGGATGACGAAGTCGGGAGCATTGGTGGCGACGGCGACCACGCCGTAGAAGAGGACGGCGACGGTGACCGCCGGAAGGATGCGGAGCGAGGCCATGGCCGCCGGTCGCCGGATGAATGTGTTCCCCTCCCCTGTGAATGCTGGGAAAAGGATGGAACCTTATTTGGTGGGAAGGGTAAGAGGAGGGTAGTGAAACTAGCCTGGTTTTTGCAATGGAGGTTGTGGTGTCCTTATATAACCTGGGAGCATGGACGGTTTGTCTGGCTGCCCGTGGAAGCAGGAACTGCCTGCAGCAGATGTTCTTGTTATGACCGGGTTTTGTGTAGCTGGAAGGCAAAATATGGTGAAAGTTCTGGCGAGTTTGGTTGCGTTTCTGTGGTCCACAGAAGTCGAACAGCTTCTAACGAGGCGTCAAACATCTCCCATCGAGCAATACCACTCGCGCTCATGTTCCCACAAAATATGAATGAACTTGTCTTTTCAAAAAATAAAAAAGTGAATAATCTGATCTTTTTGAGAAACAAATGTGAATGGGCTTTTGATGAAATGTCTGAGAGGGCCCTAAGGGGCTAACTAGCTGCGGAGCAAAGGATTCGTGTGCACGATCTTCTTTCTAGCAGCACGGTACCCAAGCATTTCTGGATCCATCATCAACCGTATCATTGCGTCCTCCATCAACTGTCGAATTAGATACTGATTACAAACAAAAACACGAGCATTGAGCAAATGCGTTGTGCAGCATCAGGAGCAGTGCCGGTTCTATACAGCACTTTGATGCAGATGCTTAGGCATCAACGAGAAAAAACTAGGAAAACAACACTTCCTGGATCGAGTATTAGGCACGACTCTCCTTTCCAGCTTATTGATCTTTATTCCCATAATGGAGAACATTGGTTGCTGTCAATGTTACAGGACTCGTATACATGAAAAGAAAAGGAGGAAAAATATATATCGAAGAAAATTGAACTTTGAGAGACAATGTAGAACGGGACGGTCCCGTTCCAGTTTTTCGGGATGGGATGATCCCATTTCTTGTTTGGTTGAATGGGATGGGATGATCCCATTTTTTGTTTGGTTGGAGAGATCGCTATAGACGGGACGAGCACCGTTTTCTTCTCCTGTTAACACCGTTCGTGGGACCCACCTGTCATACTAACAGGTATTTTCTTCCTCCACCGGCCGGCCGCGGTGGAGCTCGCGCCCGCCGGCCGCCGGCCGCACCCCGCCGCCGGCCCCCCCCGCTAACCGCCGGGCGGCCCCCCGCGCCGGCGGGCGCGCCCGCTCGCCACCGGGCGGGGCCCCGCGCCCTCGCGCTTAGCCGCCCTCTCGCCCGCTCGCCCCCATGACTCTGGACACACCGTGACGCGCGTGAAGTGGGATGGCTCGCGTTCTGCAGGAAATCAATAGCGACACGACGTATCTGTACGTGTAGGCTACCCATAAATCCTCAACGAACGCATGATCATGCAAGAGCTGCCTCTCCTCGCGCTTGTCACGCACTCTCACTTTCACACGTATCTAATAACACACTTCACACG
>NC_028456.1:18458655-18516321 GCF_000263155.2 Setaria italica
TCACCTAGAATCTTAGTTGGCTTTAGTAAAAGGAGCCAATAGTAAGATTTAATTGATGGACAAGTTATCTTGTGTTTCTAGAAAATCTTTCGAGAAAAAGTAGTGGACGCTCTAATAGAAGCCTCACATATTATTAGTAATAGTAAAATATAAATGCAAAGGAGCAAGAATCTTGGCTCCAGTCCAATACCGGGACAATTGGTTAATGAAAGCGTGACGCGATGAACGAAGTCCGCATCAAGCATCAATGGGCGACTGGGGCATCCCGCATCTGGAGGGTATATTCCCTCGTAGGGATGTCCCCGTCCCACCTGTCCTCCAACCAAACGCGGGACGAAGTGGGATCGTCCCGTCCCGTCCCACTTCGTCCTCGCAACCAAACGCACCCTAATATCCTGAGCTCTGTGCTTTGCTTAACTATGTTCAAGTGTACAGCAACAGAAGATTCATGACTGGAGGATAGCAAGAGCAGAAGCGGGCAAGCACGACTCGACTACATCCCCTGAGACGTCCATGTACTTGCATAAGGACATCAACCAAAACACTGCCTTTGGCGCCTGTAAAAAAAATTCAACGTAAGATCAATAACAGATTTATTAAATATTGGCAAAGAAAAGGTAACATAAGTGACTAGATGGATTTCTTGACTCAATAAAACACTATCAGTTAAATGTACCACCCATTGTGGGGATATTATCATCTAGAATCAATAAATGATAGTATCCCATATCCAGTACAGTACTTGACAAATGATGTACAAGTTCTGTTCTTAAAGATAAAACATGGGGGTTGGCACAAGAAAACCACGATAAATGCTTTGACAAGGATAGAGATGTTAGAACAGCTACAACCTCAGAAGAATGAGTAGCTCCCTTGGGTGTTTCAGTAGTGGCATTGAATGCAGCTTCTGCCGTCCGTATGTACTGAACCATGAACTGAAACCCAAATAGGTCAAATTTCTGTCCTGGGTTTGTGTCTGAGAAAGGATTGTGAGACAAGAATAGGATACCTGAATATACTGGGTCATGTAGAAAGAATCAAACTGCCGCAAGATTGTACCAAGCCCTATGATCTAGCAGAAGGAAAATTCTGATTACTTAGTGAGAGAACACAATGCAGTAATGCACTATTCAGATACGGTGAACCTGAGTTGCATACCACGGCAGAGAAATCAGCCGTGGACCTCTTTAATGGGCTTGTCAAATTGCCTAGATGAACATCAAGCACATATCTTGACAACTGCATTCAGCCAAATAAACATATTATTTTCATGGGTTTATTCAAGATATGGTCTCAATTCGCAGCATTTCAAAATTGCTCATGAACAAACCTGTGATATTGAAAAGAGGGACAGCAATCTGGTCAGGAACATTGGAGGGTCTTCTGAGATATAGATAACTTGGAAAGGTGAAAACAAACCACAAAAGTTCTGCTTCTCTTTTATATTGTGCAGAAAGAATCTCACAGTTTCATCCTCATCTCCTCTCTGCATGGATGATCATGCCACCAAATCACAACCTATGAATACCAGATATACAATGAAGTTGATTTGTTGGGCACTGCCAAAACTGACCTCAAACACTCTTTTATGCATATAAAGTGAAGACACCAAGACCTCAACAGCCGAGGTTATAGTGTTTGCTTTGATCTGCCGGAGACATCACCAAACAAGATTTAGAAGGAAAGAATAAGAGCTATGTACAGAACAAAGGGAAACATACATAATTTTATAAAACTACAAATCAAGCTGTGGATGTGAATGCTTCTGACACAATGCATAATCAAAGAGCACATATGAGAGCAAATCCTGATTCACAATCATGGTTCAATTTAGTGGCTTCAGAAAAAGTCCTGGCTCTAGGATCGTTACAGCCACTGTACTGCTAACAGATAGGATTATTACGCACTTTAAGTTTGCACATAAATTTGATCAAACTCTAACCACTCTGATTCTGTCTGCAAGGAAAGGTTCGAGTTTGAAACTAAAAACCTAGGCTCGTTAATGTTCTCCTGGTCCACACCTAGGGAGTTATTGATGGTAACCATCCAGTTACTGCCATGATGCTAAGACCTCATTGCATCGAGAACTAGAATCTCCCATGAGTGCCATCAGATGGCCTTGGGAGATGTTTAGGCTGTGGTAAAATAGAAGGTTGGCCTTAAATTTCCTTACCTTGCATGCTGATCTCAGTTTGAAGGATATAAGAGTCCGAACCAACTGCAGTTGTCCAATTGTAGCCAATTTCTCAACTAGTGACCCCCATGATGAGTGCAACATCTTCACCTATGAAAAACATAGAACTGACTGTAAGTTACTATAAATCACATAAATAGGTATTTCTTTAATGACTAAACCAGTGTAGTTTACACAGTTGCACTTCACACCGGATTCAACATGGACTAATGCTATACCAGCAAAAAAAGTTCACATATATTATTCAGTTAAGTTCAAATAGGCAGTAAATAGTACAGATACACATTATTGTTGACTTTTTAATATTTTCCTCAACAAATCCTACCATATGAATGTAGAAAAAATTGCAAAAGTAATGCAATCCTTTCAAGAACTAAAATAGTACATTTATTTTCCCAGCTTAGGATTGTAAAGGCAAAATAGGTATTTTGGTCCCTCAACTTTTCCCTAAGAGTCAAGTTCGTCCCTCAACTTTCAAATCGGCCAATCTAGTCCCTCAATTTTTATTTTTGGGTCAAACTCGTCCTTGTGCTATGTGGCGCTCCATAGTGGCATGAGACTAATGAGAAAAGACATTTTTGCCCTTAGTTCCTTCCTCTTTGCTCTTAACTGACTTTTAGGGTAGGTAAGGTAGTATAGCCGGTATTGTTCTACAAGTGCTGATTGAAGTACACGAATATTACTATTACCGTGACCAATAACATAAAAGGGCTCCCTACTAAGGGAAAAAAACTAACCTGATAGGCATCCTTCTGATTTTGTTTCAATGAAGGTCATCTTGGGTTTTCAACAAGACCAAAATAATTACAGGTTTTCATCGACCTACAGAGTTCTACCATGTACCATTGCACCGCGCAATGTTTTAATAAATCATTCCATAAACAAAACTTTGAAACACCGCACTTCGTTTTCAGATTTTGAAACACAAAGCACCAGCTTGGCAGCTTCCCTCCATTGCAATTACAGTTCATAAAATAGGGCTAGGTGTGTGTTGGGTCTTCACGTTCTTACTTTTGAAACAGACCATTCTACAAGCCAACAAAAAAGGGAATTGCGATAGTAAATTAATTAAAAACACCATTACTATTTACACCCTAAGACTTTGTTTTCTAGTGTACTGGCTTAGCTTAGTCATAGTAGAAGAGGGGGAAAACTATGCCTTATTTTGTTGCGAGTGTGACTTGTGTATCTCGAAGCAGTATACAAGCACTCCATTTCACCTTTGTCCACAAGTGTAATATGTACAACGTGGATGTGACGTGAGCACCTAAAGTCTGGAGTGAGAGTTGAGAGAGTTCAACTAGACGATTACCATGACGCCGGCGAACTCAGCCGCTCCAGCCACGATGTCGTACCGGAGTGCCGGTAGAAATTGAGGAGGGGAAGGAGCCAAGGGTAAAATATGTATTTTCGCATCAGTCTCATGCTATCATGGAGAGCTACATTAGTACAAGGATGTGTTTGACCCAAATATGAAAGTTGAGGGACTAAATTGGCCGATTTGAAAGTTGAAGGACGAACTCGATCCTCGAGCAAAGTTTAGGGATCAAAACACCTAGGATACCAACTAAACAGTTTACAGATTCATTTTCAATAAAATTATTTTAATGTAGACATTTGTGCCTGGTACCACCCAACAAACCAGAAGAGACTGAAGGCAAATAGACTAAAGCAAAGAAACTGCATAGTTGTGCATGAAAACTAATGGGCCACATGTAGGTTTCAATTATGACAGAATTACAGAAAGCATAGAGTTTCCAAGCATAATTTGCAAGTATACCATTTGCTTATATGATAACCAACCCATCAGGGGAATAGACATAGGAGGGCCCAGAAGATCATCCATCTTGGTTAGATCCCCCTGGCGTTTAGCATCAACCTGAAGGCAAATGTTGCAATCAACAGAAATTCAGAATAAAATCAGAAGTTTCATTATCTTTTTTCTCAACATTAAGAAGAGTTGTGCATCATTGTATTAAGAAGAAAAGTATATAAACGCACCCCACTCCCCATCTGTCGGGGATAGATCCCCAGTACCCGCAAGGAAGGAAGAAGACGGACTCCTACTAGGATTCCTCTGTAATCCTACGAGAACTCATACCATGTAATCCTATTAGGACTCCTACCTTATAACTAACTAGTAATCCCACCCCCTAGAGTATATAAAGGAGGACAGGGGTCCCTAGATCGGTAGACCAAGATCTCATAGAACCACAACAGAGGATCAAATCCTCCACACCAAACAACACCCAAGCACAGGGCGCAATATACAACACCCCAAACAGGACGTAGAGTATTACGCTACTCTAGCGGCCCGAACCTGTATAAATCTGTGTCTTGTGTCCTCGCTTTTACCTTCGAGTTCCAGGTCCGACGATCCCCCACCAACCAATCTACTACCTCGGGATACCCCTCGGTAGGTTGCCGGGTATAAAACACCGACACCACCCCCATAGAAGTTTCAATATCTGTAAGTTGTGTCTTGTATTATAAAGCATACCAAAGTATGTAAACCTTTCACTGTATTCTCCATGCTATGCTTTATGAGTATGTGTACCAATGAGTCCAAGCATGCTAACCCAACCTGTCCCACACTGCAAAATAAGCACACTTGCATGTCAGGTCCCCCGAGCCAAACATAGAATCAAGTATGTCTTTCTAGTAGAGAGCAGCATAACATAAATATGATAAATATTAGGCAAGGAGAAGAAAATTTCGAATTTATCAAGGATCTGATATGTCCAGATTAAACCACCGCATAATCCAATAGCAAGCAAACAGTCATCTTAGGATATGTTTGGGTAGACAGAGACTCAAATCCCCTCAGACAGGTAGGAAAATTAGTTCATTTTCCTTACCATGGGCACAAGCACACCATTGTGTCATTGCATAAAATGATAAAAATACAAAAACGAGATGTTATCATAAATACTAGATAAAAACCAAAGATTAGATGTTACCATAATTCCAGAAGATTAAAAAAGCGCATACCAAGCAATTCATGTCCTCCTGCATCAAACCTGGAGAAGAATATCACTGTCAACAAGTAAAAAACACATAAAGGAGAAAAAGATAAATCAAAGATCGTTGAAACAAATTGTAGCAAGATTTGGAAAATGATATTGGAAATGCCTTGCAGCCTTCAGAAAGAAATAACTATCAATCATACCTAGTTCCATTGCAACAGAAAAACCACATTTCAGTATACTGGTTCTATGGCAATTTCAGATATATCTGGATTACGAATTGAAGTTTGTGTATATTTAAATGTCTACTAAGCCAACAATTTATGTATTGTGCAAAGAAAAATCAGCTCCATATAAATCCATAAGCATCCAGGCACTTGATGTCATTATACCTATGCATTAGGACTTATGAATGTGTTCCAAAATTGTGGATGTACTGGGAACTGCTTCTGTTATGTAGCTATTGTACGGTTTTTTTTTCCTACCTTAATGAAATGGCATGCAGCTCTCCTGCGTCGTTCGAGGAAAAAGTAGTAGGTATTGTGTAGAAATAGTACACAACGTAATAAAACAACACTTACCAACCAATCATGGCCTCTATAAACATGGAATGCGATGGATTCGTCAACCGAACTATATGTTGCAGCAAGTTGCCTGCAATTTAATGGCATTCAACACCATGAACACAAAGAAAATGTTCTGGCACAATTCGTGCTTATTCTAAACTGTGTAAAAGTGTGTGTTTTATTCAAATTTCAAAGTTCGGCAGCATCTTTAATGTTCATTTTGTATTTCAACAATATTATTACATGAGGGCTCATTGCCTCCTTTAACAGCAATTTTCCAGTAACTTTAAAATCTTTGAATTCTAAAAGAAGGGCTTTACAAGAAAAGATTGATGAATTCAATCTAACCTAACCCAAAAGATTCTGGAGTGAAGACAGTGAGAAAGTCAAAAAGAATTATATGCCTTATATTTTTTTAAATGGAGGCAGTATGATGAAATCACTCATTACAATGCAGGTAGCACTAACTGGTGTAACAATAGTACCATAAAGCTGAACTTCTGCTATCCAAAGAGTGCAAAAACTTGCATGGGACTGGCAAATTTTCCAATAATAAATGTGTCATCTTGGTGTAGAGTTCTAGCAAACTAACATCGACATTGAGTAACCACTAAGGTGCAGAAAACAGCCATCTTGTATGCACCATAGCCATGGTCTACTTGATGACAAGAGGCAGAGATTAGGGGTTGACTAAAATGCATGATGAAGGCTGCCATCCTTGGTACCATCGATGAGTAATGATACCATGGCTACGCACTTGGTAATTGCTAAAATGCAAATGTTCCTAACTTGCAGCAAGAAATAACTTCTGCTATTGGTGGCTAAAGGGACAACAACCGTGCTTTACTATGCACAAATGTCACTAGTGAAACCTACAAGAAACAAGCTTCTTTGACAGATATGGATCTAAAACATTACCAAAAAATGTGCTTGGGCTGTACACATTATTCAACTGTTTCACCACATTAGCTGATTTTTGCATGCATGCCATAAGCTCCAGAAACTCCTATCAGAAACTCAAGGAAAAAAATGAAAATAAGAATAATATAATGACTAATCTGTCAAATTAAACAACAACGCTAATTAGGGATGATCCTGGCATACTTTTTTAGCACATTGTTCCAGCACAGTTGTGAATGTTTCTTGCCAGATTGAGCTCCCATCAATGTGCAGTATATCCTGCAATGCATTAAACAAAAGAAGCATCATATTCGGCAACTCATGAATAGAAAAACTAAGGCATGAACTTAACTAATTATGTCATCATTCCCTGGTATGCTGCTAAATGTCTCGCAACTCTGTGTCCTGGAGTCAAGTGACTCTCACTCACTTGCCATGTACAAAGGGCAATTTCAACCTTGTGTACCTATCCTTCTACGGGGCTGATTGTAACACTTAACACTTGTGCCAATGCTCTAAAAAAGGGCGTACCCAGTACGAAAGCTCCCACACAAGGTGGGGTCTGGGGAAGGGAATTCCTAGACAGCCTTACCCTTGCAAAATTCTTTTAAAATTCTGCAAAGAGGCTGGTTCGAACCCAGGACCTCCAGGCCACACTTAACACTTGTGCCAATGCTCTACCTTATGAAAAAAGTTCACCATTTCTACAGCAAAGTTAGCACTTCTTTAATAAGAACTCGATGTTGGATGCAACCAAACCAAACATTAATTTCAAAAGCAAACACTTAATTCATATTGATTTGAAAATGAGCTAACACAATGTTGGGATAAAATCTAATACTGTTGTTGATCTAATCTGTAATTGATCATGGCCAATAAACAAACCTCGCTGATCACTAGAAGGCAGCCACTTTGGATGATAAATACAAAATAACGTAACTCTTGAGGCTGTGTAAAAGACTATACAGCGTGGATGGATCTATTGCATAAAGGTCAACATGATCCTGTGCATCTTAAATAGGAAAAAAAGATAATGTGAAACGGAACCACATAATTTCCAGGTGTCTGACAGTAACTGAAATAATTGTAATCGATAAATTTCTAAATGAAAGTAAAATAAGAAGTGAAATAATCACCTCAAGGAACTCCATCCTCTGCATCTGGGAAAACATAAAATTTGACAAAGAGTTGAGGTTGCTCTCCATATCACCTGCCAGCAGTGTAGCTTAGACAACACAGCTAATCCAGTTAATCCAAAGTAAAGCTACAAGCAACAAATTATACATGTAGTTCCTAAAAGGATGGCATATATATGTGTATATTATCTGCTGATAAATAGCTGCCGTCTCATTGAAATAACAGTGAATATCCAGCACTAATTGCTGCCTTATTCACACCTTCAGGAGGAGGCTCGCAGCACAATATAAGATTACAGAGTCATACTTCCGGTTAATTTGAAGCTGGTTCATTTTTCAGTACATGTGTAGTAGTAAGGATTAAGTGGTAAACTTCTAAAAAAAGGATTAAGTGGTAACATGTAGACTTAACAAAAACAGTAATAATATGTGCTCACAATAGTCAAATAGCAAGTTAACGTAAGTCAACTTCGTACCATAAGATGATAAGTATTTCAGTTTTCTTTCTAGCTGAATCGCTAGTTCCTTTTTTATCGCCTGCTTGAGCCATCCACCTAAATTCTTCATATGAGATAGGATGCACAAAATCATCAGCAGTGAAAAGAGGGGAAAAGACAAAATGAAAACGAGAAGCATGCCACAAAGTTGAATTATCTGTAATCTTGCAGAATAACTACCATATCCAAATCGACATTCTCAATCTTAAAACACATAAATTTGCAGGCTGGTTACTATTCAGCCCAATTGTTATGCTTGACATAGCCAACTAAGTGTAAATTGAATATATTTGTTAACATACCTTAATGTTCGCAGAAAAAAATGCATACTTGTTGTGCCAGCAAAATGAAAGCCCCCCATACCGTACAGAACTACAGATCGTATGCAAGCATCATGAAACACTCTAATGCACTAAGCCACTAACAAGTTAAAATGATATCACTCATGGCCTTCAACTTCCTAACATTGGTTTGAGCAGTTTAATATCAAAATGAATTATTATCAAACTAATATGAGCAAAGACAAGTGCGCATTCAGCTTGAAAAATAAAATAAGGTAGGGCCATTGAAGTTAAAATGATCAGAGAGAACGGCGCACCAGGTTCATAAGGTCATCAAAGTTGTTTGACATATTCCCAAGGCCCTGCATTGTACATAGAAGATTCCAGTAGCGTGTAAGTGAAACAAAAAATCACAGAACATGGTAAATATCTCAAAGTCAATTGACAAGAGCTCAAGAAGGCATTACTGGATACAATTTTTTCATCAAAAGAGTTGGAAGATGGTTTCCATACTAAACTATTTTTTTTTCTCGAACATGCAGGAGAATTGAGTGTCATTTCATTAAAAAGAAGTGAGAAAACAGTACAAACAAGAACCACCACAGCTACTCAAAACTTAGCTTACAGGCGCACCGCTTAAAATAAAAAGGCGACCAATTACCTTACATGGTCTAAGAACCAGAGGCAAGCGACCTTGACAACAACCCTCTAAGCTCATCTGCTCCAGCCATACTAAACTATCATGCTTCTCAAATTGTGGTTCTTTATGAAAGCTGGTTAAAAATGATATGGTGGGAAAACGGAGATGACACACATACGATTTCTCCTTGCATTAGTGACTGTGAATGAAGGCAGTCGTACACAGGTTGTACACTTGTACTCAATCTGTCGTACGTGTAGCATTATACGGTGGAAAATAATGCAGAGAGAATTAAGTACCTCAGAAATAATGCATAATTTGGCAGCCTGCCGTGCTTGACATAGTTGCTGATCCATCTGTGAACAAAAAGAGCGACACTGTCAAATTATTGCCAAACAACCTAATAAATGCCGGTGAACCTACTCTACCAAGACGCATTATTGCACCATACTGTGACCTCCAGTCTGAAACAAATTGATAAGGTAGGACTAGGGATAGCAGGAAGGACCGACTAGTCGTCCTCCCTCTGGAGGCTCTGACTGCTTTTTTGGGTTCTTCTTGCTTGGTTACAACGATCCACCAGGCTCCTCTTATATAGTCAATCCTAATAAATCCATCTAAAGAACCTGCTAACTTAATGTCTAAGCTAATTCCAAGCCAACCAACTAACAAAGGATACTTCTTGCTTTTTCAAGGTTTTAGAACAATAAGTAGGTGATACGCCTTTTATGCCTTAACTATCTTAGAAACTTCTATGTACCAAAAGAATCAGCTAAGTAGAACAAAGTAGAAGGAAAACTACAGGTCCAATACCTGCATGAGCTCTTGCAGTGCTTCCTGATTGATGCGATTTACTGGATGAGTAGGCTGCTCTGCATTTACATAATCCACAGCAGTGGAAATTTTAAGCAATATTTCCTGCCAATTTTGGATGAAAACAGCATAAGTAAATAATGTATCTAATGCTTCCTTATTCATGTGATTCAGTAGGGTAATGGACCACAAACTGCTAAAGTGATCCAACCTTTCTTACACATTAGAAAGTGAAGAGCTTGCTAAATAACATTATAAAGTTAAACAAAATGTTGTGTTTCATTGCCTAGCACCAAAAAGAATGAACTTACCGGGACAATATCCAAAACTGCAAATATCTTAGCTGCATATATTGAAGAATAGTAAGTTGAGATACATTGGAGATCGGGGCTGTCAAGTTTTCAAATTCAAGAAGTAAGATTTACATGTTCCAACAAAATGAGTCCAATAGAACAGCAAAGATGAAGATATACAATGCATAGAGGAGAATACATGTACATTTAAGGGGGAATATTTTTATAGAGCAACAATAATATCAAAGTTCATTATGTATGAAATAATAACTCATGAATCATCCTCCTACTCCTCCAAGTCCGCAGGATGTGGAAATGGACACCTGAAGGTGGTCGGTGGAGGCCTTTTTATTTTATTTTACTCTTTGAGGGAGTGATGCATGGATGTACAGAAAGGTAGAGTTCGTGCTTCAAAATATCAGCCTCATATCTTACAAATTTTCCTGTGTCTCTATTTAAGATTGAAAAAAAATGCAGATTTTTCAAGAAGTGGAGGGGTTGAATCGATATCCTAACTTTTGTGTGTGATATTTTGCATGGATGTACAGAAAGGTGGAGTGGAACAAAACCATTCTGGACAAATCTAGATAATCTTTTCTAAATCACAACAAATATTCAACAAACCTGAAGACTAACAGGGTAAACAGAAGTAAAATATAGCACTAGGATACAACACTTATTAAATTCAATAGCTATGCAGTGTTCAACACGCAGATACAGCTAAACAGGGAATCATTTTAGCAGAAGTGACAAAAATCAAGGTTCCTCCGATTCCCTTCCCATATTTTATCTTTATAAAGTAACCAGCTTCATTTACAAAAGGGGGAAATTAGCTAAACTGCCCGCTGAGAATTTTGGTACTACATAATAACACAGTAAAATGTAGATATTTGTTAAATACAAAAAAGAAAAAAAAACTACGCATCAAAGTGCTAGCATAATTTCATCATAACAATCACCCAAAAATGTAACGGTAACAATGGACTTTGTAACTCTGCTGAATGCATTCAAAGCAAAAACAAATACATCCAATGGTAGCATAGAGAAGAATATTATCTTAGCATTGACAACACTAGTACTGTAGCATATGTTCTGAACTTCTATGACCATGAAAGCGTAAAATGGAGAAGAAAAACCTTTCACACTGCTTGGTTCTTTGGAGAGGTGCACTCAGCCATGATTGAAATTTAAGAAACACCGTATGCAAAAATATTGTTTCCGATGGATCCTGACTGATATTCTTCTTAAGAAGTGTCTCAAACAATGTAAGGTAAACCCATGCATATTTAGCATCAGTAATCTGAGAAAAATATGAGAAATAGCACATAGTTAGAAATGCATTAATTCTAAGAGGATTATTAGCTACACTTTCAGCTTACATGTAGTCAATGACGAACGTATAAATATGATGGTAATGTTTTTGCTCGGGTGAATCCAAATATCAAACAGACAAAAATAAGCTCTTACCACTGACAAAATATTTATTGCTTCTTGGTTTAGGTTAAGGATTTTTATCATATCATGGAGATTCTTCTGTATTTTGGAGAAGCCTTGCTTTATCTGCACGCTCTCTTTGATCTGCATCATTTAGTAAAGAAACTTATTATACAGCTATCTATAACAATGGTCAGTGTTAAAAAAAAAAGTTGACAACCCCATTTCAAAACAGAGGGGGATAATAAATATTGATATAAAAAAGGCTATGTCAAAAGAAACTTGAATCCAATTGCATTCCAACACCGCAGAAAAGGTCTGATGTCTTATAACTAGATTTTAATAATTTCCATCTCCCTTAGTGTTCAACAAAGTTTGGTATTTTCTTGTCTAGTTTTTTCATTTATCCCCCACCCCCCACCCCCACCCCCCTGCACACGAATATCAAATCCAAACCTTAGTTGAAGCCCGAAGTGAACCCTATGTTGTTTTCTTGTGGGAACAGCCCAATATGGTATGCCATCATTATAGTTTTCGAACTAAGAATTAAAGAAGTTGGGAAGCTTCTACCTGGTGGAGCATCTCAATATCTTTAAGTGTAGACAGCACTCGATGGATTGTCCTGCCACAGCTTCCAATTGAAGTATAGTTCAGGGAAATAAGCTGCCAGAAAATAATAAGCACAAGTTAGCAAAATTCAATATGTATAACTCCCAATACTTATATAATAATTGCCAATGCTGGAACCTTCAGTAATTACATGTAAATGGAATGAGCAGTATTAACCTCTGATGACAGGTGCTCCAGCCAGTCTTTCAGGGTCTTGTTCTTGAATTTGCACGATGCAGCCTATTCAAAAGAAGAAAACATAATCATGATTATTGTACTCATTTACATTTTAAGATAAACTCATAACATGATATACGTGTACAGACTCAAACTCAATTCAAGCAATAAGCCCAATAAGTGAAGTAAAAGACTGAGAACAAAGCATCTGCAGATGGATGTCTAGCAAGGTTATATTGGAAGTTTATAACGTACCCAAGTTCCAAGATAGTTCTGAGACAAGTCCTTGATACATTCCAAAGCATCATGCCTCTTTGCATACCACATACTTTCTCTAGTTTTCAATAGTTCAACATTCAATTGCTTCACCTCATACTCAAGCTGTAATATGGAAAATAAATCTGAGGAACGATGGAATCAAATAAGATCATACAAAGCTAAAATATTCAATTTCTCTGAGAAGAACATTCACTCTGGCAGTCTTCAATAAGAGTTGTAACAGATTTCCTTCATCCACTTGCTGCGATGACCCTACAGAGATCACCAGGTCCCTTGCCTTCTTATCACTGGTCTATGAAACAATATGTTAGAAAGTAAAATAACAGAAAGACAAGCATAACACTGGTTTGCTGCTTTGCAAGATTTATAACTTCAATATGATAATGATTAATGAAAAAAAGTAAAATAGTGTTTACAGGAACTAAATAGGGCTTTACCATGCGGTGAAGCAAAAGCCAGCGAAGAGCGAAATTGCATTCTCTAATGACAGAAAGAAGACTCAGAGAATTATCAAGCACATATTCCTTGTTTATGGCATGTATGTGAATATCCAAATCAGCTAGAAAATGAGTAACCTGAAACCAAAAAAAAAAGGAGTGTGACGACACAACTTCAATTCACAACTAAAGTCTGAAACAAGAACTCCTTTGAGAACGATAGATAAAATGTTTTGCTATACTGACCTTCGTATAATGGTGTAGACTAATATCACGAATGGAGGTGGGAGAAAGGCAGGACACTAATGATAACTTTGCTTCTTTGTATGCATCCCAAGAGACAAGTAAATCCACTGAGAAGTGCAAGAATATGGGAACCACCCAATTGTCTTTGAAGAACCGGTCAACAATCTCCCGCATAACCAAACCTCTATGCAGAAGGTCATCAGAATAAAACAACATGACATACAGATGTCCACCTTGCAAGGACAGAGCTGCAGTTCGATGCTGCGGATCAGGATAGAACCGGATGTTGTTGTAGACATCCCCGTTCCTCAAGCAAGTTATGACAGCATCCACAACAGGCTCGGGAAAAGGAAACCTCCTGAGTAGGTCCTCAGGCTTCTGAATAGAAATAATATCCGAGCTAAATGGTGATGAACCAAAAGTAGCAGACGTAGCAGGGGTAGGCACGTGCCGGCGACATAGCTCACATATCCGCTCCAGATTTGGGTAGTTAAAACAGCGGTCATACCGCAGGTGCGCCACAAGGAGCTTCTCACGCAGCAACCCGCCAATTTTGTGTTCCATTAGCAGAATCATGCATCCGAACAGCGCCATCGACTCCACAAGTAACTGGCATGCGCAGTTGTTCTCCAACACATGATCCAATGTGCAATGCACATATAGCCCTTCCTAAGCAAGAAAGAGCCCTCATTTAGTGAATTAGTGTCATTAAAACTGGGACGGGGTGGCATCATGTTCAATGTTCTGTTCATAAAAATATTTACCAACAATAGCATCATTCGTTTACGACGAATTACGAGTTATGAGTACAGTTAGCAACGGAGAGAGGAAAGTGTAGCCTAACCTGCAGGTCATTCAGGTAATTGCAGAGCTCCTCGTGGTAAGTGACGGCACCATCCAGCAAGGAGAAGAACCTCTGCATGTACGGGGCGCAGGACTCACGGAGCTGATCTTCCAGCGCCTCCAGCTCGATGTTGCCCTCGACCCTCGACTCGAAATCGCCTGGGGAATCGAGGTACCTGTTCCGCGGGCGAAGTGAAATGTCAGTTGAAACTATGGTCGCTACTGGACATTTGAGGAGTTTCTATCTAGTAAAAGGAGGAGAATTGACGCAAGTGCACTTTCGGATTGCGTTGGTACTGCATTTTATCGAAGAGAGAGAGGGGTCACCGGAAGTCGAAGAGGACGGAGTCGAAGCGGCGGTCGGCGAACTGGGGAGGGGCGCGGTCGGCGAGCAGGAGCAACTCGGCGATGAGGGCCTCCGCGCGGGCGCAGAAACCGAGGAGCTCCGGGAAGTCGCCGCCGACGGCGGTGGAGGCGGCCGGTCGGCTTGGGCCCGGCTCCTCCATAACTGGTTTAGCTCGAGGGCTCGGGTCAGATCGGTCGGGAACTTGGTAAGATGATCGCCCAGAGCGAGAGGTGAAGTGGCAACGGGTGCTAAAGGAACACCGTCGCTCGTGCTTTGGATTCACCCTGAACTCCTGAAGACCTTCTTTATGGCTCTTTAATTTAATTTTAAATATGAAGCGATTCTGCCGATATTTATTAGGAAAAACTACTTTTTAAGTTTCCAACGTGTTAATTTATTCTAGGGCCACGGAATCAGCCTAACATCACTTTTAAAAAAATTTGTTTGGCTAACTCCTCCTAGATTCAGCAGAAAACTATACTACACATATCCTAAAAATCAGAATATTTTCCCCGTTTTATTTTCTTTATGTGGAGACAATATGCAGCAGAAAGACATACACAGCTACTATAGCAAAATGTTGTGTGTAGGGATGGACCAAACGAAGCTGCACGTTAAAAGATCCATGCTCCCTTCCCCCTCTCACGACACATTCTCATCGATCCTGTACAATAGTTCTATAGCTAAAATGCAAATTTTATTATAATTTCTAAAACATTACATTTTATTACAGTTTCTAAAAACATTTGCGCGGTTAGATTTTCATTTTCTTAAAATCTTAACTGCTTCTTGGTTTGTCCTCTTTTCCACTAGCAGCAAGATGAATAGTGATATAAATAACACAAATTGCATGATTGTGTTGGAAGCGGTGGAAAAGAACACTTTGTCAAAATTTGTTGTAACTTTTTTCCTATAGTTACTGTTTCGTATTTTCCTTAATATAAATCATGTATAGGATGTTATTGGGTGTCTTTTGTAAAAAGAATCAATCTTTTTTTACTATAACCGGTGGTCCTTGCATTCGCACTAGTTAGCTGTCATTTTAGCTCTTTGGATTGTAGTCAGAAATCATGGCACGTCCGTTCCCTTCATTTCTTGTCGGTTGTAAACGTTTACATAGCATCCACTACCAATCCAGTAAAAAAAACAATACACACAAAACTATTGCCTTCCCTACCCTTTTGTATAATCAAAATCTCTATCATAGATAGATTCTTTTGTGTTTTAATTGAAACATAGCAAATAACCCAGGCTAAAAACTTAGATACCATATACAATTCAACGCATCCACTTTTACTTTCTCACCTGAGCAGTTTGCAAGGGGGCAGCTGGACAATAGTGCATACCAAAGGGGTTCATGTGCCCATGTCTACTATGGAGTAGTAATGCTTAACCACACTAAAATATTGGTACTTAGGCTATAACTTTTGGGTACTTTTGCAAGCTGAAACTCTGTAACTGACTTTAGCACAATTTTAAAAGTATTTATTAATTTTATGTTATATCTCTAGGGATTTTGAAAGAGCATCTAGGCCCCTTGTGGGTTTTATGATTGAATGACAAAAGCAATTAAAAGACTGATGAGCTTGTTGAGCTTTGGCAAGATTTTTATTAGAAATGATAAAGTCAAGCTCATGTCATATGAAGCATGCAAAAGTAAAGACATGACAAGCAAAGATTGAATTGAGTGAAAGAGACAAAGATGGAAGTGAAATTATATGATCTCATTGGTTGTTTGCTTGTATAATCAAAGAAAGTTGAAAATTGCATGAGGATTGATCAAGATTATAACAATGATATAAGTACTTAGTAATGGTGAATTGAATGGAATTTCAATGATAGGTTGCTTGATCATATGGATGGTATTCCTTATTATCAAGAAAGAATATATTTAACCAGTACTTAGTATTTCAAGGAGAGTTAAGATAGAAGATTACTTGGTCATAATGTTGGTATAAGAACTACGAATCAAGTTCAAGTATTCAAAGATATGGATTTCGAATAGGTATTCACTGTTGATATCAAAGCATAGCTAAACTCAAAGTGGCATGATTGGAGAAAGAAGTCAAGCAAGTGATTAGCAATGAGGAACTAAGCAAGGTTTGGTCAAGCGACGGCTTGAGCCATGGGATAGTTGCTAGGGTGAAGAAGCTAGTGCTTGGGAGAACTTCGAGGAACCAATCAAGCCATGAAAAGTGAAGCATTGCAAAGCATGAAACTATTGTTAGATCATCTGAATTGAGGTGACTTGAGTATGTCAAGTTGATTATTGATCATATATGTTGACGAACATCAAGTCACTAGCTCAAGGAGGATAATGCTCAAGAAAGAGACAAAGAAACACTTGGAAACCCTCAAAGTGTAATTTTGAAGAAAAGCAGCATGATGAAGATATTCAAGCTCTAGTGGTTGATATTGTGTTTATTATTTGATTTGAAGTATATGTAACGTCGTATTATCAAGAGGCATGCAACATGGATAGCTTCGCTTATGTATCGGTGCTCAAACCTAACCTTCTAGGTGCTAACATGAGAGAAACACTTGTCACAACACTTGCATCGGGTGGTCTTAGAGCTTATATTAAGTTGGAATGGATACTCCTCTAAATAAGCTTTCCGTAGAGTCCTGGAAATTGTGGTCTTTTAATTGCAACTGTTTGAGGGGCAACTCAAGTTTATGGGCGACCGGTGGAAAGGTTTCGTGCAGTGATTTCCGACAGCACGCCTTCCCACGTGGTGCGGTCCTGTCCGTGTAAAACAGAAAAAATGAGATAATTTTTTCAAAAATAAAGTTGGAAAATAAAAGTTCGAGGATAATTTTTTCAAAAAACTTGGAAACAAAAATTTGGAACAAAAATCTGGAAAGAAAAAGGTTCGCAAGAAAAAATTGTAAACATCAAATTCAGAAAACAAAAATGAAGAAACTTTTTTGCGGAACTTTTGAAAACAAAAGGTTTGTCAACAAAGTTTTGAAGCAAAAAATTGGAGAAAAGTACGTACCCGTCCAGTGGCATTCTTTTCGTAGAGTCCAAGATCATTGAATTCGGAGTTCGAAGTAAAACGTTATGCTGTTTCTCTTGGGGTGACTTATGCTGTCCAGTAGACCTGCGGAAATTTCGAAGACTTCTTCCACTTGTTGAACCTAACAACTTTTTGCAGAATTTCTAGAACTTTTTGACAAACCTAACAACTTTTTGCAGAATTTCTAGAACTTTTTGAACCTAACGGCTAGTTTGGGGTTCCATAGTTTCCGGAACTTAACAGCCCAATGGCTAGTTTTTGGGGGATGGGTATTTATACCCCTCACCTCCTCCCACTTGTTGCTGCTAGTTCCCCACACGAAAAACACGTCTCCGTAGCCTTTTTGAACCCTCCCATCTCTAGGATTGTAAGAGATTTGAGAAGAGAACAAATTTGGGTTCAGGGATTGAAAGATTAAGTCAAACAGAGCAAATCCTTCCTTGAGCACTCGAGTTCATAGTAAGAAACCTTCGTGGCGTTTGTTACTCTTGGAGGTCAAGCCTCCTAGACGGCTAAGCATCGCCCGGTGAACATCCAAGCTTGTGGTGTGCCGCGGGAAGTTTGTGAAGGCTTCAATTTTGCCTCCACAAGGGAAGAAAATCAAGAAGTGAAGTGCGGAAAAGGTTGAGAGCGACCTGGCTTCATTGGAAGCACCCAACGGAGACGTAGGAATTCTCGGTGAAGGAATCTGAACTTTGGTAAACAAATCCTTATGTCTCTTATACTTGATTTGTTGATTTCACTAGTTGTTGCTTGTGTTAGCTCATTTCTAGGATTCATCTTGATCTATCCTTTAAGAAGGTTTGAGCTATCTACTTATAGTTAAATAGCTTGGAAACAACTCAATGGTATATGAAAATTCATCGATCTACTTTTGGTTGAGTTTTATATAGGCGTATTGTGAGTTTTTCATTAGCTCCGGATACTCCGTAGATTTCTACGGAATATCCGCAAGTTGCAGAGAATCCGGAAAAATCTTTGGAGATTCCGTAAGTTACTAATTCTGCTGCAAGTTTTTGTAAAATTTTGGTTCGCTTATTCACCCCCCTCTAGGCAACATCAAAGGTCCTTTCAGATTTCTTCCCTAAAACATTTAATAGCATAACACCGAATGGTTGGAGATATATATAGCATGGCACTTGCACATATTGCTCAAAGCAGCACGATGTCAATTCTACAAGCGTTCGGAAGTTCTTGTCCTCACGGGCTATAGGCGTCCGGACGTTCTCATCCTCACGGGCGACACCACTGGTTCACATCCACCCATCACGCCCCCCCACCGTTTTCACATTCTTTTTCCCTCCCTTTCTCTCTTCCCTCCCGTTCCCCTTCTCTTTTGTCTTTTCCACTTCTCTCTCCACGAGATCCACCACCGAGCGAGCTCTGCGCAAGGGGCAGTTCCGCCTAGCGGTGAGCATGGCAGTAGTGGGGCAACGGAGCAGCGAGGCTTCGGCCGCGGGGGGCACGGTGGTCGGCTCGTCCGCATGTGTGGGGGAGGAGCATGGGGACCACGAGGTGCACCGCCATGGTCCCGATAGTGAGCGGGGCAATAGATCCCGGTGAGGCCGGTGCGACGAGCTTTGCCGGGTCCGCAGCGAGCTCCTCCCGGCCAGCGCGACGAGCTTCGCCAGATCCATGGTGAACTTCTCCCAGCAGGCGTGACAAGCTCGGCTGGGATCGCGGCGAGCTCCTCCGGCAGGCGTGACGAGCTCCACCGGGACCGCGATGAGCTGCTCCTGGCCGGCGTGACGAGCTTCGCCAGGGACATGGGATGACGTGTTCTTCTTTTTTATATTTTTTTATTTCCCCTTCTTTATTTTTTTTTTGTTGTCTGTTTTTATCTTGTTTTTTCTGTTTTACACGAATGGGACCACACCACGTGGGAAGGCTTGCTGTTGGAAATCACCGCACCGAATCTTCCCACCGGTCACCAACCCTCATTAATTCCTTTATTCTCACTGTTGTTTACTCTTGCTGCTAACTTCTTCAATAGAATTTCACTCATTGGAAAAATCATTTTACTTTGTTATGATTGGATCACAGTTTTTAGATATGGTAGGGTTTGTTACCATTATCATTAGAGTTTTTTTTGTTGGAAATTGTGTTAACAAAGTTTTTAGAAATCGGTGTAATAACTGTTCAGATTTGAATTGATGGCAAGCTGCACTGGAACAATCATGCTATTATGATGGCATTGCATAATTGGGAATGATTAATATGTTAAAAAAGAAGTTTGCGGAATCAATAAATTACACTTACTTTGTGTATTCATATATTCAGTCATATATACTATACAAATAATGTGATGCCACGTGTAGATAAGTTCAGTGACGCAAAGTTTTTTCCCTTTAATATGCATTTTAATATGGAACTGGCTGCATGTACATCTTTTATAAATATTAAATTATTATTTACTAGACTTTTATATAAATATAAATTCTTATTTACTGGATTTGTTAAAACAGCAGGGAACGGCGTGATTGTATTAGCGAGGTATAAATGGCCTAGCTTAAGTATTCATGTGCATGCCCTGGCGTAGCTACTTGTTCCACGAGCAATTGGATTTGTCATAGCATTGTCTGAGCACTGCCGTGTGGCTATTCGGACAAATAATCTGTTCATGCTAATTGATAGTACTATGCCACATCTGGTTTTATAGGGTCATTTTCTATTAAGTTGCATATATATATATATATATATATATATATATATATATATATATGACATTGTAATGATATTCACTGATGAAGTCGCGGCACGTACGAATGAAGTGTACATTCGGTTTCGGTTTTGGCATCGGTTGTGACATACTTATATTCTAAGAGCACTTTCGTTCCAAGCAAAGATAAAAATTACAGTTGAATGGGTTGGGCGCATGAAAACATCAGCTTAGGTGTTGCGCGTGGCATCGTACGTGACAGCCGCAACAAGGCACGATGCAGGCCGAGCAGCCGAAGAGCGCAGGCAGTGTGGTGGTTGGGTCACGTTCACTCTGCTGGTGGCGTGGGCGCGGGCGGAGACTCAAGGCGCGGGCTGCGGCTGCTGCAGGCCGCAGCCGCCGAGGCAGCCGATGTCGGCCTGGACGCAGGCCGCGGCGCAGACGGGCGCCTCGTCGGCGCGCGCGCTCGCGCACCGCGTGGCGCAGCCCATCGCCTCCGTCACGCACCGCATCGTGCAGTCCAGCATCCTCCGGTCCGGCGGGTCGGGATCGCCGCCTGTCGTCGTGACCGCGGTGTCGGCGCCGGTGCCGGTGACGAAGAAGGCCGTGGCGACGAGGAGGAGGAGGAGGAGGGAGGCGAGCGCGGCGGCGGGGGCATACCGCGTGGTGGTGCGGGCGGCGGAGGCCATGGCTTGTGGCTAGTTGCGTTGTGTTTGTGTGACCGAGCCTGTACTGTTTGTATATATGGGTTAAGGCATGAGAAAAGCGTGAAAAGAAGGCGTCGCAACCGATCCTATCGCTCCAGGCACCGGACAGCTGACCTGCAGTGCCGGCGCCATGCCGCCGGCCTGCCACATCGATCGCTTCCGGCCGTCAGCTGGGTCGCTTACTACGATCTTCTGCCGATCGACGACCATCTGCGGCGCCCAACAGCTACTTCTTGGCGTGCTCGGCAGCGGCGGTGTCGAGCTCGAGATAGGCCGGATACACACGACGATGTTTTTGGCACCTTTTCACATTCCTTTTCTTTTAAAACGGTGTTCACAAGTGGCACGACATGTAACATAACAATTCACAACAGTAATCACGCTCACGCGTACATGGATCGAGCTCCACTTCTACTCTTCGGGCTTGCTGCGCCATTTCTGCGGTTCACCATGAGCGCCGTGACCCGCCGCCTCACGCAAGAGCCGCTCGAGGGCCACCACGCAGCGTGCCTCGGCGGCGCGGACCTCCGTGGCGCACTCCACCGCCCGCTTGGCGCACTCCACCACGCAGTCCATGGGGCTCCCGGCGCGCGCGGCGTCCGGCCCACCATGCGCTCCCCCCTCGCCCTTGGCGGCCACGGCGGCGGCGAGGAAGAGGAGGGAGGCCAGTAGCGCGGTGGCGGTGCACCTTGTGGCGGCATGGGAAGCGGCCATGGCTGCTAGCTAGTAGTTTATAATTAAGCTGATTTTATAGACTATGCGGATCAGGCGAGCTGGGTGAAGGATTGTGTAGTTGTCTATAAGGGATTGGATCACGTCAGAGAGGGGACCTTGGTATGGCTTGTTGGTCTGGGTCGTTTTCGGAAGCGTGCTCATACGACAAGGATGCTTTGGCGGCAGGGTGGCACGACGAACGTGTGAAGAAGATTGTTGCTGTTAAGCATTACACAAAATACAGCCAAATAATATTGTTACAAGCCACTAACAAAACTGTTGAGATGGCCGAGTTGGTCTAAGGCGCCAGATTAAGGTTCTGGTCCGAAAGGGCGTGGGTTCAAATCCCACTCTCAACAACAATTTTTCATTTTTTATTTAACCCGTAATCTACATCCCCTTTTATTCAGCAGAACGTTTGCGACATATAAAAACATCGACAGCTTATTCAATTGCTTTGTAATGCAAAAAAAGGAAAATGTTGTGTAACAATACTGTCGTGTATTTCCTTCACGTGTTAATTGGTGAAAAGTTTTTAGTAGACATTTTAATACTTAAGTTCATGGCACGGCCGTATCAACATATTTTATGCAACGGTCAAAAGCAATCCGTAGCAATGAAATCTGGAGGTGGAAGGGCCTATGAATTATACATTTCTTTTCTGTTCTTTTCTTCTCTTTTGTTTTTGTCTAAGAGACCATGATGAATTGATGATACTATCTTTGGTTGGGGGCAAAGGCCCGTGTAGGATAGGCGTTCGGCAGAACATGCGAATTTCACAACGAAAAGTTCAATTTCTACGAGAGAAAATCAAGAAAAGTTCCTCAATTCCAAACACAGAAAAATTGGGAGCTGCAAGTAGCATTTTTTGTTTCAGGAAAAGCTTGAGTTTCAAACTCAAAAGCTTTAGCACGGGTGTAAATAGAGAAGTGCTACAGTAAGATACTATAAATACTAAATTCATGAAATCCCTTGAGATTGTAAATTGTAGCCAATGAACAAAGTGCTTCTCTTTTTTCCCCCGGGTTTTCAATAAAAAAAGTTTCCTCGCTGCAAAAAGGATGAATTCCCTTCAACGTTCAGCCTGTCTGTGCCTGGGCCGCTCATTACACTACACAGTACCGATTGACCCATGGGCCTCCAGTAGGAGGCCCGTTGCCCAACACTCACGCGGCCGCCTGCGCGCCTCGTTGCCGATCGACGGCAGAGATCTCCTTACCCCTCTGCTATAAGCACCACCGCAACCCTAGACATGCCCTCTCAGCCTCAGCCTCCCGCCGCCGCCGCTCTCTTCTCCGGAGACCCTCCCCTCCAGAGACCAGCGAGCGCGGAGACGCCGGAGCGAACCCTAGCCTGCCACCATGGTACGGACGGCGACCCGATCCGGTGGAATCCTTCCGGTTCCATGCCTTTTCTTGTTTGGTCTGATCTGGTGTGGTTCTTGGTGGTGGCGTTGCAGGTGCTCCAGAACGATATCGACCTGCTGAACCCGCCGGCGGAGCTGGAGAAGCTCAAGCACAAGAAGAAGCGCCTCGTCCAGTCCCCCAACTCCTTCTTCATGGTAAGGTCCATCACCTAGCGGAAATGTTTTGGCTCCTGTGTTCATTCTGTAGCGCGCCTTTTTCTTCTTGTCGAGAACACCACTATGCATTGTTGAGCACGCACACGTAGGTACCGAGAAATACAATACGTGTGTAGAGTGTCTAGATGCTTCAAACTGTTACGGCATTCGGAGATGTGTTTATTGGCAAACGAAAATATAGGAAAGCAGGTGCTGACTGTGGACGCTGGAAATCGTTATTTATGTGATGGGTGAGGGCTCTGCTACTGGCTTCATGATAGATTAGAAATCTTTATTCAAAAGTTCTTCATTAGACGAGAAATCTGTGGGAACGGAAAGCTAAATATGTTAACTTGCAATTAGCATTGGATGCTATTTATTAGTTTTTGTGTACCCAAGCAATATTGTCAGAGAATTCAACATTAGCTTGGATTTCAGAGAAATTCTTGAGCCTTGTGCTCACATTATTTTAATTTTTGTCTAGTCGACTGACTTGTGGCCTGCACTAATTTCCCTGTAGCTCTTGTCATGTTAGCACCTGTCATGGTTTCTGTGTGATTTCTGTATCCTGTTGATCGTAGTGATGATGTGTTTGTTATCTTTATGCAGGATGTCAAGTGCCAGGGCTGCTTCAGCATGTAAGATCTCTTGTAGTTTCAAATAATATGCTTATTCTTTACTTCTGGATACAAACATTCTATCTATCGTATTCCCCTTGCTTTTTTTTCTGTTTACACTTGATATTCTATGTGATCTTACAGTTGCACTAGTTTTTTTTAAGTGATTGTAAATCTATATACTGCTCAATGTTTCTAAACTGGATTATGATTGTGCTGCACATTGACCAAACTACACATTTGACAATTTTGTACTACCTCCAGTCACTAATATATGATGTTTTGGACAAACAAAATGAACTAGTTTTAGTTTTGGCTGTTTAAAATGTCTTGCACTCATGTCTGGAGGGAGTAGCTGGATGCATTTCTGTTGCAATTATTAGTGGTGCATGCTATCCTTGTCATAGATTACTGGGACGGTGCTGTTGTGGTAGCTTGGCTGAATACACTGGACCCCTCATTGCATTCAAGTTGTGGATTTGGTTGATATTCTTGAATAAATTAGTCCTCATTGGGCTTTATACTAGCTTATTAATAACCACTGTCTTGGACAGTTTTTTTTCACACTAGTGTATTTGATTTTGATTTCAATGTATTTGGTCTACATGATTGCTTGATCAAGCAGATGCACCTTAAATATGTAGCCTATTGGGGATGTTCTCTCTCCATTTCTGTTCAAATATTAGTTAAGCACATTGTCCTTGTCACTGATCTGCTGTCGTGGGTAGAATACAATGTACGCTACCCTTATTGTTGCATCTTACCAGATTTGGTTGATGGTCTGCAATCTCCATTTGCCTTTTATAGTAATCTTAATAAACCACCTTGGATGTTTACACACTTAAACTACATGTTGGGGGCAGTTAAAAATAATCTTTTATGGATGTTCCTTGCTTATTCTGTTTAGTGGTTCCCCATTGGCATCCAACTTGATTTGGTTGATGGCTTGCAGTGTTCATTCGTCTCTTATAGTAGTAGCTAAATGGCCTGTCTTGGATACTTGGACACTTGTTTTCACACTTAAACCATGTGTTGTGTCTGATTGTCATTTTGATCCTAATGGATTAGCTGTACTTTATTTACCCCACTGGCCCACTGTAAAATGCTTTTGCCTAATGTTTAGTGTTTCTAACATAGAATTGGAATCTGTTAACATTACTGTAGCAGACACACTGAACCGAACATTTTTCCTGTGATTGCAGCACTACCGTGTTCAGCCACTCCCAGACGGTGGTGGTCTGCCCGGGCTGCCAGACGGTGCTCTGCCAGCCGACCGGCGGGAAGGCCAGGCTAACCGAGGGGTGCTCCTTCCGCCGCAAGGGCGACTAAACCAATCATTGAAATGCCAAAAGCTCTTGTTGGAGCTGCTAGTTTCCAGGATGTAGTCTGAAAGTTTTGCCAATGGCTGCTATGTGAACTCCAATGCTCTTTGAATCTTTTGCTAGAGTGAACACCGGTACCTTTATATTCGATTGGGTAAGGAAGGTCAGACTAGCTGTGTGTCCTGGTGATACTGGGCGTCAATGAATCGTTCGCTATTCCTGGTGATGTTTGGATGGTCTGTCTTCTATTTCTGTGCCTTGCCTACTGCCTTTCCTATGGCGGGCTTGGGCCACGATCGCTGCTGTTGCTGTGATGCCTTCTGATGATGGTGGGTCAAAAGGAGTTTTCACGCCATGGCAAGCGCCTAAGCCTACCATCTAGCTTGGTATTGGCTCACCAGATATATCTCGCTGCCGCCTCGCGCATCGCTGCTGCCCAAGAATTCCTTTCTAACACTAACAGTCCAAGGTTGCCCCTGCAACCCCCCTCTCCCCTAACTCCGGAGGCACTTGGCGAAGAACATTAGTGCATGGGCTCAGTTGCAGAATGCAGTGAGTGCAACGGCCATTCTGTGACGCCGTGACTCCAGGTCGCACAGCCTGGCCGACGTCGGCGCATCGCTTCCTTCGGCATAAAGGAAGGAGCATCCACCCATGCTGCCGTGCATATCTCATATCTGTGCTGTATTGTGTGCTGTGTGACTGTGAGGCCATGAGCATCCCGTCCTGAACTTGAAAGGGCATAAAGGCTTTGCGTCTGATCCACGGCCGGGCATTGTGTCAGGCTCGCAGCATTGGTCCCTCGGGTTGCGGGGATAAAAATGACCGTGTCCCTGCGCATGTGAACGCGCCCCTGCCGGCTGCCGGCGACGTCGTCTGAACTCGGCAGACCTGCGGTGGCGTCGCCGCACGGCGACAAGCCGATGTGATGGAGGCTAGCTCCGCTCACCAAAACGATGTGCAGGAAGCCCACGGATTGGCTCTAAAATATGTGCCATGCCAGGCAGTTGGCGCCTCTCGCCGTCTGAAGAATGCTTCCACTCCAGGCGCACGCCGAGGAGAGAAAAAGCTTTTTCGCCTCGCCGCCGGTTGCACTGCGTCTCGTCGTCTTCGGCCGCCGCCTTTAACTTTGCGGCTGTCGCTTGTCGCTTCTCGGCGAGATTGTATATGTAGACCATGATTAGTTGTTGATGACTACGCTCGTATACCGTCTGCAATTTCCTGCTCTAAGACATGACGGGTGCGTCCCCGATCATTTGTTAATCCTAAGTTGCATATGACACGGCGTCATGATTTGGCATGATGCTGGAAATCATGCATGAATTCTCTCGGCAATATACGCTGGTTGTTGATCCAAATCATTCGCGTTCGTTCCTACTATAGTTGATTCTTTTCTTTTTAAACGAAGTTCCTACCAGTTGATTCAAGCGACCGATCGTCGTTGAATTCAAGTGCTGTCGATTTTTGCAATTTGCAAATGTTTCGAAGACTTGAAAGGGATCATGAGTAGTGTGTGCGCTACATATATCCTTTAATTTCAGAGTGAAGGTACCTTGCGAGATGCCATTTTTTTGTTTCTTTATTTCTCGATGTCACCTCTTTTTCTCAACATTTTTCAGGGTCAACATTTTCTTTTTCCGTGTATCGATGGAGCAAGCCTTTCTAGCTACTTTCTCTCTTGGTTTAGGCTATCCGTTTCCCTCTTTTGTTTTTTCACCTTTACGGATGAACTGCAGCTTCTTAGCAGGAGATCGAACAGATGCAAATCTTTGTGAGGGCTACCTTTGTCTCTACTTTCTCAAGTGGGGGAGCAACCTCATCATCACATATAGATTTCCATCACAGGAAGGTTCCCGGAAATTTCCCAGGGTGGATAGCTAGTAGTAGGATCATTCATTCCTGAAAGAAGCCGGCCAAATAGAAGCAAAATGCGGCTCTTCTGACAAAAGAAGAGACGACATGTTCGCGCATTTCTTTCCCAAATTTACAGAGGGGTGACAGATGCAGACCTAACAAATTAAATGACCAATGCAAAAGCTGAGGCGTGTAGAAAGCTTCGACACAATAATATTGATTAGGGAACCGTATTCTAAATCGCTGTCCATATTTTATTTAGTTTATTAGTAAAAATTCAGGTTACTTCAAGAATAGAGGAACTCTGTGGGAATGATGCCTCATAAGATCCGGTGAAAATTTCCAGGTCGATGCTCACAATTCTTCTTTCCAACTTTTAAGTTTTCTTGCGCTTGTAAGTCATGAACATGTGGTAGCTTCAGTGATATGCAGAAGATCAGGGATTATCTCTTATACTGGCGTAAAGATGCGCCTGGATTATCTCTTGTAGGCAATATGTGCTTATGATCCTGAATGGGGTCCCGGTTTGGATTTACAAGACACATTCGTTTGGATGTTGCTGTTACCGTTTGTTTTACGTACGCCACGGCCAACATCAGCACCTTGAAACAAATGCAACTTGATCGAGTACAAATTGTCGTCTATCTCATGCACTAACATAAATCAAAACATCGCTTTCCAATCCATCAAAAGATTTCACAATCTTAAGGGTAGTAATCAAAACAATAATGCATAATTTCAACTTGACGTTGCATATGTTTACGTGGATGTAGACTTATTTTTTTAAAATGAATCAGGCAGGAGAGCTGCCAATTGTATTAAAAAAGGTGAAGCTCAGGGGAAAACAACAAAAGAAAAAAATAACACAAGCACCGATAGGTTGGATTGGGTCATCAACACATGTCACACCATATCATCGCACTTAACTCAACTTAACAACACACGGACGGTTGGATTTGGACATTAACACGCGTCGAACTCAACACATCTCAAGCGGATTTAACTCCGCCCGACAACGACAGCAGAGCCGAAGCCTTTCCGCGGCACCCACCAACATTCATGCTCATGTATTCGCTGAAACCTCCAGGCGTGGCCCTACGTCAACAGGGGAACCGATAGAAGCAGACTGCACCGCACCGAGAAGGCTACCGCCATGCGGGACCCTCTGCTGTAGTACCGCTGCAACACCACACTCCACCTGATAAAGTGATACCACCGAATCCGAACCACTCGCAGGCTGCCTCGCAGTCACCACCACGATAACACAACGCGTGGGGGCCTCGCCACATCCGCCGTTGGACTTCATGTCACGGATCCGTTTCTTTTGTTGCCATCAGAGTGGTGAGCAATGTTGCCTGCTCCACAAGATCTCCATCGATCAGCTAAGCCGCTGCTGCAGGTCGACTTCACCTTGTTGCTTGACCCGCGCAAAAACCTCCGCCGCCATGTCGGCGAGCCAGAGAAGTCGCTTGTGCCGTTTTCCGACGATGTACCGCACCAGGTAGTCCAGCCAAGTTGAGCAACCCACCGTGGTCCGCTGCAAGCCTAGTTGTCCCACGATGTTGATGCCGCAAGTACCGTCCTCCAACGCAGTCCCACGCCACACTGATCGTTGCCAAGCAATGCCAACCGCCACGGTCCACTGCAAGCAACCGATATCGACAACCATGCGACAACCCCTGGCCGCCACCATAACTGCGATTATCTCCACGTGGCCTCGGCAACACCCGTCCAGCTTGCCACGCAACGGAATTGCCACCACCAGCTGCGGACACCCATGATCAATGGACTAGCAATGCCACAAACCGAGATAGATCTCTAGAGATGACACCTCCAAGGAGGGCACGACGCCAATGGCGCTGCCGTCGCTCGTCCAGGATCTGGACAGAGTTTTCACCTAGAGGATCCCGTGCAGCAAGGTTGTAGCTCAGACATGATGCCCCCAACGGGGAGAATGACGCCCCTAGGGTGCCGCCGTCATGTCCACCAACAAGAATGCCGGTGAGAACTTTGGCCCGGAGCATCCCAACCCCTCGCTGCACGCTCACGGCTCGGCACTCCCGGACCACAGTCATGGCAGCCCATCCGGGGCGGCGTCGCTGCCGCGCCTCCATGCACCACGCCGTCGTACCTCCACTCCTCGCACGCGGCCACCACCGCACCACCTCACCACCTCACCATCATGCGTCATCGGGCATCTCCTCGGGGCGTCTCCACCTTGCACACGTGCCTCACCACGCGAAGCCTCCTCCACGTCGCGCAAGCCCCCAGCAGCGCCCAGCCTCCTCCCTCTCCTGTCACCGCCTCCGCAACTCCTCAATCGAGGAGAGGTGGCCCGACAACGCCCGTAGCACCACCTCGGTGCCACCAGCGCGCCCCTGTGCCAGGCATCCCTGCCGCGCCTCCATGGCGTCACTAGCACGCCTTACACAGGCCACCCCAACCGTGACACCACGCCACCGCCATTGGAGACACAGGAGCTGCCGTGTAGAAGTGCCTCGATGACCACCGTGGAGCAGCGGCCTAGGTCTGGCTGGCCGCCGCTGTCCAGCCACACGCACTCGGCACATCTCGCCTCTGGCCGCCGCAGCCCAACAGCTCGCACCCGCAGCTTGACCATCTCCCCAAATGCCTCCTCCGCCACTCTTGACAAGCTCTAACCACCACGCGGGTGGGAATTGAGGGTCCCGCGGCCGCCGTTGCTGCTGGCCATGAGCTCATGGAGCATCACCATCCAGGCCACCCCCGCCGCCAAGAACCACTCAAACGGAATCTCGGCAAGCTCTGGGTGCCCGTGCACCCGCATCCTCCATCTCCCCGCTGCCGTTGCCGCCAGACAACGCCGTGCCGCGCGCGGGCGTACCGTTCCCAGCTTTGCCGTGCTGTCTTGGCTCGCCACTCGCCGGCCGCACCCTTGGCCTCTCCTCTCCCTACAGTACCACCCCTCCCCTAGGTCCCTCCTCTCCCTACGGCTCCCCTCCTCTCTTTCCAGCAGCGGCCCTCGCCACACCAGGCGGTGGCACCGCCAGCGTGGGGGAGGCCACCGCCACCGTGCCAGACGGCAGATCCGGCGCCGTTAGCACCAAATCCGACCGTGGAGACCCGGGATCCGGCCTTGCTGGCCCCGCCACGTGCTGCCTCACGGCGGTTCCCTCCGGCAGCCCTGGCGACCGCGCCTGCCAATGGATGAATGAGGAGACGAAGGGTGCCCCGCCGCCGCCATCCTCACAAGCCGCGCGGGCTTCTAACGGCTGGCTCAGGCGGCTGTGAGGCCGTGGGGAGGTGGAGGAAGGGGCGGCGGCGTGGCGGCTGCATCCGCCCGTGTTGCTCATGTAGATTTATTTGGAATTGCAAATAAATTGAGATGTGGATCTGCAATTTATTGCATTGCACCGAAAGGATACTCGTGCATGTTTGAATACTGATACTAAGAGAGAGAAGTCTTCTTCATAAGCAAAGTTCAGAGGTTATATTGCATGCATTTTTTCTAAAAAAAAGGAAAACCCAAAGAAAACAATATAACAATGTACTTGGTGCCTCGCGATAAACTGATAGCAAAACTCATAAACATATCTGCGGAAGAATGATCACGGAATCGGATCACAGGTTTTGTAGAGCAGATGGGCCAATTTATAATGTGTGGTTGTGTACTCTAATGTGTAATCTATGATAGTGATCTTGACTCGCAAGTCCATTGGATGGGAACTGCATGTGACGGGCCAATGAAAATTCGATGACATCCATGGGAGGCCAATGAAAATAATTTACATGCTTAACCTATCTCCTTGGCCAGACATGGGTACTTTCTTGACTTGACCAATGGAGCCCAAGTTTCGTACTCACAAAATTTTATTTGCAAAAGAAACTTTGCTGGTATGTAGATAGTCAAGTAAATATTTATTCATTTAGTCATTTACAGAGGAAAAATGTTGATCTGTGTATGTAAACATATTCCTGAGGAAATTTGGTGCTCTGATTTGGACTAGTATAGGACTGGTATTATGTTATCTGGCAGCTTGAAGCAATCATGTACACTGGATTGTGAGAATCATGAACATTTGTTGAACCCAGTGGTTATGTTGGTTCCAACTGAATATGTTGAATGTGATTGAAGATTTTAGTTCCTAAAATGATCTATGCTCCTTAGTAATCATTGTTTGTTATAATTCTTGTCCATATTGGCTGTGTGCATCGGTTCGGTGCAAAGGACGGAACCTTATTTCAGTTTTAGAAATAAAAATTCCTTTATATAAAGGTAATCATTGGTTTGGAGGTTTAAGATTCATGGTTTGATAAGGAAGATTCATGTTGTAGTTATGGGAAAAACCCCTCCAGATCCCCATAGCTTAACATAAAAAGATGGACGTATTCCCCTGCAGCAGCAAAGAGAAAAAAATTGATGCAAAAAATCATTAGCTCAGGTTTTAAATCTAGTTAAGAAGTTATTTTGATAGAAGAGATTCTAGGCAATCAAAAAGAATGAGGTGAGGTTTTGGAAATGCTTTCTGTGGGGAACATTGGCCACATGGGACCACATCTATATTACTATAATTCAACCAATTGTCACCCTTCACATGACATAGATCTTATATAATTTTTTTTCAGTTAGTTAGGAGGCAGGCCACTATGTTGAACTTTATGTGGCAATGAAGATGTGGCTATAGAGCAAAATGTAGGCGAAGCATTTTCAAATGTAAAACAAAGCGCACCATATTCTTCAATAAAAATAGTGCATATGCTATAGTCTTAGCGTTATTTCGTTTCAACCTTTCAAATTCTTATACCCGTATCCAAACCCGTAGCAAGATAACAAACATATTACTATGAAAGCCAAACCATCGTCATACATGAATTACTTGAAAAGCAAACATAAGCCATCCTAGTCGAGTGAGTCTAGCACAATTGTGAATACATGGCCTATAGTTTATAGACTACATGCTGTAGCACTAACTTATACACTCCCATCAAGATATCAATGCCGAAATGATACAGCTTTCTTGGCTATGGCTAGCATGCATGAACTTGTCTAATATAGCGGCTCAGACTTGTCTCCCTAACCTATGATGAGCAGTGTATATTCATGAGCAGAAAATTGAACCGACCCCGTCTTGTTAAATTGGGAGCCTTTTAAGTTTGTGCTAGACGGTAGACCCATGGCCGACCCAACCCGCACGGGCTCGTTTTATAAATCCCCCCTCCGTCCATCATCTCTGCTCCCGGAACGAACCCCAACCAGCAACCAGTCCAAGAAGAGGAGCAGAGCACCCCCTCCCCCCCTCCTCGATTCCAATCATAGGCCGGCTCGAGGTGCCGCCCAATTCAACGGGGCTCGCATTGTTTACTTACTTGGAGCAGCGCCACTGTTCTTCCTCCTCCTCCCGAATCATTGTTTACTGGTCGCAGCAGCAGTTTGGCTCGCCCGCAATTCTTTAGTAGCCTTGCCTTTTTGTCTCTGCTTCGGATCGTAGGAGGGAGAAGAAAGAATAGTGGCTCTGTCTCACCGGCTGGCCGGTGCAGGTGTCCAAACTCCATCGGGCAGATCATTGTTTAAATCGGGGGGGAAGCAGCGTCCAAACTCCATCGTAAAGATAGCAATCCGTTTTCTCAAGCAGCACAGGCAGCTTCGCGCGTCTTTTCTAAGGTGATTCTCTCTTGCATGTACTGCAGCATGATGGAATGGAACATGAGGTTGTTCCTGTCTTCCTCTTTCACAAGGCCCACGGCTTGATCGATTGCTTGCTTTCTCTGGTTGGTTGCAGGGATAACAATGGCGCCAGGAGGAGAGAAGAAGATCCTGGTGGCGAGGAAGGGCCGGCTGCGGCAGCGCTACGACGGCGAGTACCGCCTCGTCGCTGGCTGCGTCCCGTACCGCGTGGGCGCCGACGGCCAGCCCGAGCTGCTCATGGTCTCCACGCCCAACCGGGACGACCTCGTCTTCCCCAAGGTAATTGACCACGAACAGCTAGCTACCTCTCAACTCCATGACCAGCTCGAGCTCCAACCAGTTCAGCTTCGACCATCGTTAACACATGTCATCTGATGCTCTTCTTGCCAGGGCGGGTGGGAGGACGACGAGGACGTGCACGAGGCGGCCTGCCGCGAGGCGCTGGAGGAGGCCGGGGTCAAGGGCGCCATCAACGTACGTAACTCCTCCATCTCTAATCCTCCCTATAAACCCTCAATGGATTCTCACTAATCAAGACAGTAGATAAGGCTATGGCCTATGGGGGCAACGGGTGACTGGTAACACTAACACTAACACGCACGCCGAAGCGTGTCATGGATCGCGTTCGCCTCAGCCGTCCAGTGGCTGATGGCTTCTAGTGTTCGTCGCCGTATGCGACAGCTCCTGTCTCTGGCGTCCATCCGGCCGTAGCAATCTAGCGAGCTCTCGACACTCTGAAAACAAAAGCGCACCCCCTGATCGCGACGGGCTCCTGCTGTCCGCGTCGCTACGTGGCTAGATGCCATCCTATCATATCATCCTAGCAACCCAGCAAGCAACCTGCTCGCTGACTCGTTGCGAGATTAAAATTTTTCACTTGATGAAAGCTACCTGCCTATGGGAATTTGAGCGGCTCAGCTACAGCTTTGCCTGATCGTCATCTCTAGCTAGCTGAATCGGCTTCCTACTGTTTTTAAAAAACTGTGAATTGACCTTCAGACATGCACACTTGAATAAGCCGACACACATAGTAAGGCTCCGTTTTGGAGACATTTAGTCCCTATCACATTTGTATTTTGATATTAATTAGGAGTATTGAATATATGTTAATTACAAAACCAATTGCGTAAATGAAGTGTAATTCGCGAGACGAATTTATGAACCTAATTAGTCCATGATTTGACCATACGATGCTACAGTAAATATGTGCTAATCATGGATTAATTAGGCTAGATTTATCTCGCAAATTGGCAACGGCTTATGCAATTAGTTTTATAATTAGTTCATGTTTAATCCTTCTGATGGGTATCGAACTAAAAATTAATCGTGGATCGGATCCGAGCACCTCGGTACTCGAACCCGACAGCGGCGATGCTCGACGGGGAAAGCGACAGGGAAATTTCCCTGTTGACAAGGTTGACATGGTGGAGGATCGTCGTAGGCCATGGCCTACAGGAGAGACGACTTGGCCATTGACTTGTTGATTGATGGATAAACAAGGTTTCTGAATGAGTTAAAGATAAGCACGGCGGTTGCACAGTGTCATGTTCTTCAGTTTACACAAAATGGTATTGTCATCAAGTTGGGGATCCCAGATTGCGAATGATTGCCTTGTTTTATTCGTCGTCAGAAGACTGTCTCTTAGGGACAGTTTCTTCCTGGGCCGGCCAACAGCCTTATTTACTTCACCATGTTTATCCTATCCCCCCCTATGCATTCTGCATCCATTGCCAGCCAGTACTGCATGTGCTGTGTCTCCTGCTTGGCAAACTAGGCTGAAAAGTTTAACCGAACGAGTCACTGACGAACACTGCCGTCTGCATTTGTATTATTCTCAGAGAACCGCGCTGGGGATGTGGGTGTTCAGGAGCAAGAGCAGCCCGGTGAGCGGCGACAGCCCCCGGGGCGCCTGCAAGGGCTACATCTTCGCGCTGGAGGTCGCCGAGGAGCTCGAGCAGTGGCCGGAGCAGGACACCCACGGCAGGCGGTGGGTGTCCCCGGCGGACGCGTACCGCCTGTGCCGGTACGACTGGATGCGCGAGGCGCTGTCGGCGCTGCTGGGCCGCCTTGCGGCGAAGCCCGCCGCGCAGGAGATGAGCGACGGCCACGGCGGCGTGTACATGATGGTCAAGGCGGCCGCCGCCGCGGCGGACCGGGCGGTGGCGCTCTGCTAGTGCTAGCTCATCTCTCGATGCCACGTTGGTGACTGTCCTGAGTCCTGACTGGCTGACGGGTGCTGATCAATTAGCAGTCAGAAATCGTCTGATCCTCTCTGTTATGTTCCTTGCAACAAAGCGAGCTGTCCTATGTGTATGAATGAAATCGTCGTCTGGGGACTGAAGCACGGCCGTTTCGTTGGACTTTTTTTTGGTACAAGGAAGCCAGTGTTTGCGACCTTGTTTGATCAACCCAGGGCCTGCATGTAAATCTGCCAGCAGAGTTTCCTTAACTTTTTTGTGAATTTGAGCTTCTGATTGTGTTCTTATGGCCTGTTGTTTTAAACTTCGCAGCTTCTTACGAAATACAGGCCCTCCAATAGTTTCTAGTCACCTTTTCTCTTTTCTTTTTTTCTCTGCGTTCCTGTCCTTTTTGCTCCTGCCGTGCTGTGATTTCGGCGTGAAATGGGCTTCTCTCCTGCATCCACCAGCGGTGCGGCCCAGTGATTTCGGCCTGTGTCAGGCCCGTTGTTGGCCATCAGCACGGGTTGATTTAACTGAAATGCCTTTAAATTCCCTAAAAGACTCCTATAAACTCGGGCTCGATCGATAAATCGCTGAATGGATTAAAAATCGGCTCTTTTTTCCGACGCGGAGACGATGGGTAAAGATCGGCTTGCACCAATACCAACCGGATCCCGAATCGGTGTGGCTAAGGAAGAAGAGCCTGCACTGTAAGTCCAAGCGGTGGATCCCGATCTGATTTTTTCAATTCCATCGCTTGTCTGCTCCAATTTACGCCATGGGCGTGGGCGAAGCGGTGGCGGCGGACGGCAAGAGGAAGCTCGAGCGCTGCGGCTGCGGCAAGCGCCCAAAGGATGATCGCCGCGGTGCTCGGAGACCCCTCGTCTTCGGCATGATCGCCGCGGTGCTCGGCGACCCCTCGTCGGGCTCGGGAGACTGCCGCGTGGTGCTCCACTGCGAGGACCACATCTTCCGGACCTGCGTCTCCGGCGCGGCGACATGGGACACCAGTCTGTGGGAGCACCCGGAGGACCCTCCGCTTCAGTTGGGCGTCGCCGGAGGCCGGGTTTACGCCCTCTTATCCCGGGGAGACCTCCTGATGTTCGACTTCCTGCTCAGCTTTCACTACTGCAGGATCAGCCTGAGAGACACACCGCCTGAGGCATTCAGGCTGGAGTCACGGTTGAGCCCTTCCATGCTGGAACATGGTGGGCAGCTCTTTGTGGTGCATTGCCTGTTTCTGCCCTCCGAGTCCATGCCTCGTGGGATCAGGTTCAGTGTTCACCGGCTGGTGAGACGACGATGGGTGGAACAGAGCAGCCTTGATGGCCTTGCCCTCTTCGTGGACATGGCCGGCTCGCCTTGCTACGAGCGCGGCCGGGCCAGTGGGGTGGGAAGGACAACCATGTCTATATCTCGGGACAGCTTTGGGATGGATGGAAAGTTTTCCCATTCGGGGATCTCATTGAGGCCGAGCAGATCCCAGTGGAGAATACAACGGAGGCTTACTGGCCAACACCACTCTGGACTCTGCCATTCTCATGCTACTAGTGTAATCTCTAATCTGAGCATTTGTGAAGTTTTTTTTTTTCAAATGGAAAAGACTCCGGCCTCAGCGCCCGCACACAACCCAATTTTTGGCTCAAAAAATGATCACAAATAAAAAGAAAAAGGACATAATTAGAAGTAAAGTCTATTATTGCCTTTTCATCCATTATTTATGGGCGGCAATGTCAAAATTCAATTTGTTGATGATTGTAATTTTACCAAATATCTACCACATTAGCAGAACAGGATTAGGTTAGGGGATAAATGTGAATAGTGTACTGGTTTAGAAAACAAGATGGGTTAAGCAAAAAAAAAAATGATTCATAGTTGTATTTCTTAAATAAATACATTTTTTATACATGCATAATAGTATAGTAGATGCATAGGTTTTTTGTGAACTATTCTCATCACAACAGATTCACGTAAGGTAAGGTTAAAGCTAAAAATAAAAATGAAAAAATGTATATATATTATCTTTCACTGAAGTGGTTAATTATAGCTTGTGTGGACACTCATGTTGATGGGCTAGTGGTTTTCAAATTGGTACCATCTATCTGTTGCTCATTTGACATGGTCCAGGGCCTCATGTAACATGCTAGCTCGGTTGGCCTGTCCATCTAGCAACCGGAAACCTTTCACCATCTCAACCTGAAAAGCCCGAATCTGGTGCAAATTCCCATACTAGATGAAAAACACTAGGTGGCCGAGAAAGTTAGTCACATCAACCCTCTTTGTCATTGTTGCTGCAATATGCTCCTTTCGTTTGGAGTATTTGGTCCTATGGGTTTCTTGAAGATTCCAGGCCATTCAAGAAAGTTGAGGCTTGCAGCTGCTGAGGCTAGAGTTGTCTGTAGCTGTCCTTCATGATGCAGGATGAGGAAGGAAACTTTCCCTCCCCTAAGTATAAGTATGTATAAGAAAAGGAACAACCATAGATATACTTCAACTTTTTTAAAAGTCTATTGCTAATGCTGGTACAAGCTTCTTGGGGGTGGTTTTATGCTTTTCTTTTAAGAAAAAGCTAGTCACCTTGTAGTAACCGGGAACACCTCTACTTGCTTCACTTGTGCTTTAGATGTTTCGTTTCAGAGATTAGCCCTGCTTGCTCGCAGACGCAACAGAGAAGTCGAACATGCCCGGCCAGTACTAAACTCATTGTTTTTGGATGGCACCATAAACCATTGCGGCATATGGTCCAGAGCTTTAGATTAAAATAAGAAGTAGAATGATAATCGTCGCACAGGCCAGCTGAAAACGGCGTTCAGTTTTCCCTTTGGTACCATTTTCTCATGCTCTGAATTCAGCCTACAGATTGCCATAGCCTTCAGACTTTCAGGAGCCTAAGTTCTGGAAAAGGTACACACTAAACATAAAGTTTGTCTGTTGTTGTTGTTTTTTAAGATGAAGAGAAATTTGGTTCTTCATTTTCTTGAAAATTTGGACAGTAATAACCATCCAGCCAGGGGAAACAATATTGACTTGGCCTCAAGTTAGTTTAAGCTATCTTGAAAAAAGGAGTTCACGCTTATATATCTTTCGAAGTGGGGTACCTGCACATGGCTGACTGGCCAATAGTATTGAACTTATACTTTGGTCATGAACCCCAAGTAGCTAGGTTTGCTTTGTTCCTAGCTTAACGTAGTAGGTCACAAGTGGTGGATGTGTACTTTGTTCAAGCTAATAGAGCTAGTGGATATGCCTATTCTCTATGGAATCCAAGAATTTTGCGATTCAGGGATGCAGTGACTCCTAGATCCTAATCAACTCCAAATCTGCAAGATATATAATCTTACACAATTGAAGATGAATTTAACATCACACACATATAACTCAAAGTAGGTACGAGTACAACATGGTACCAAGCAGGATAGTTTTGTTTCAAGCCAAAAGAACAAGAAGGATCATTTTTTTTTCAAAAAAAAAAAACTTGACACGATCAGAAGGTGAAAGTTGCTAGGAGGAAAGGCGGTTTGTATGCTTTGAGAGAGTGGGTTCTTGTCATGCTAAGCTCTATCTTGGAACTATACAACACCCCACAAAATACAACGGTGGATAAGCAAGAGATAACATGGTTACATGGAATGGAAGAATCCTAGCACAGTGTAAGCAAGGCGTATGGGCATATATAGGCCTTCAGTGGTAGAAGTTAAAAGAACGTTTTGCACCACACTTTGCAGCACCATGATTAGCCATGTCTTGATTAATAACTATTCTTTTACTTGCGTGTCATTTTTAAGTTACAACATAACCAACCAGTACTAAACTTTGACTTTCAGGATCTAAAGCTTCAGGATACATTGCACTGTGCTCCTTTTCCAGTTCCTGCTTGTTGAAGTTTTGGGTCCGAAGTGATCAAGCGAAACTTTTTACTAGTACATGGAGCCTTGGTTCATGCATGCGTGCTGCATTTTGCGCAGCACTGAAGTGCTTGTTTTGTTTACCAAAGAACGTGCAATGCATACAGGAGACTGTACTGTCTGGACAGCTACCTTTAGAGCATGACACCAAAGCTCTTCAGAACAACAGGTTTGTTGAGAGAGGGCTGAATCAGCTCCAAATCTTTTCACTCGAGCACATGATTTTATTCGTCCTAGCTTCTTGTTTGTTGCTCTTGGGAGAATGTGTTCCAAAGTCATGCTTCTGCCTTTTGATCTGAGGAAGCATCCACGAAGTCACAAGGATACCTTACGAGAAGTAGCCACAAGAGGATAGAGTTACTTGTAGGGTAGTTTGGAACTTTGGATTCTGTCAAAGTTAGATTTTTAGTCATACACCTGCACTGATACTATTACTAGGTAGACTTGTAGACTTGGGAACATCAGTTATCATATTGCATCCCATTTGGTCGCTAACTCATCTTTTGGCTTTTCTATGTATAATTGAGAACAGTGTTTCTGCAATGCCAAATGGATGATATGAAATTGTAAATCAAAATGATTTTCTCTAGATACTTATCTAGAAGGTACGTAAATAGCAAGGCTTTAACCAGTTCTTGTTCGCTAGATTTAATCAGGAACTTGAATAGTACTCTTCGGTTTCAGCAGCAACAGCTAAAACCAATCAAAGTAGACTGAATATTCTACTAAATGCACGATCATGTCAAAACCACTGTCGTGTCATCAGCATACAGTTTTGCTAAAAATCCTACATGATGTTTATTAACCACAATCACTGCGTAATCTTTCTGTTGTACCAAATCAGGATAGCCCATCAACTGCCAATCTTTGCAAAACACTCTGCAGATAATCAGACATATAGTCTTTAATGTCATGTGACTACAGTGTAAGAGGAGGATTGACTTGACCTGAAGTTGGTCTATGCAGATTTTTTCCGGCATAACTTAATACACTAGTTTCAGATTACCCCTTTATTTAATTCTTCTGAGGTACTATCTATAAACAAAAAAATATCTTAATGACTATACAAGCAATAAATGCCGAATAATATGTCATATCATATCGCAGACTATGCATCCATACCTGAAATGGTTAGCTTGGTCGAGTTCTTTTTTAACTCAACAGTGGAACATTGCATCTTAAGTATCTAACGGGAATAAGGGGCACCTGAGGTCATCTTGGTAATTCAGTCAGACCAGCAAATGGAGATAAACTATACATGACCAGCGTTCAAACCCAAACAATTAATCCTCAAGATCCATTGATCCTGGATATGGGTCTTGCTGCAATGATAATAGTAGATGCAGTCTCAGATCTGGCAAAGATACACGTTTCACCTTTCATGCACATTGGATTGGGCAAAGATTGCTTGTCAGAAGATTTTCTAGAAGATCTCACACACACGCACACTGTCAGAGAGAGTAAGCACAGTCTGCTCCATTGCCTTCCCATGCAAGATTAGACTGGCCACTAACAGTTTGTTTTCAGAACATTGTAGTGACCACTGGCCAGTATATTGTTTAGGTACCATTAGAAAATTCAGCCAACAGTCTTGCCTCACATGTTGCCCATAACTGTTTTGGACCCATTGGTAGTCTATTGCCTTGATCTTACATCAATGCATATGTAGGAGAGAGAAGTTAAGCATCTGCTAATCTAGCCATTAGTGAGCTGAGATTAAAAGTGTTGCCATGGGGCCTCAAAGGTGATGGACGCTCATGGAAGTGATCCATGATTAGTTTGGCTGAGATTGCAGGCACATGCACTGGGAAGTGGCAATGATAATACCCTTATGTTGTCAAACCAGAAAACAAGTAACCTGCATGATTAGTAACATGATGGGATGATCTAAAAGAGCCAATAAGATATCATAATGAAAGTACAAATGGCTTCCGTTTTAGTTGGGATTATTGAGTTGTGTTAAAATATCAATGTCGGCATGTAATTTTCAGTTAGTTGTGATGCATTGTTTATTCCCATATACTCCATAAAGGAAGGTGAAATGTAGAATCTTTATTATATTCCAAGCAAGATTGGTGATGGTTCATAAACAAAGCAGAAGTAGTACTGGTACAGCATCCTATCATGCTACCACACATCTGCAGCGATCATACTGAAATTTGTCATGCGCCTCCCTTTTGAGACGACTTGCAATGATACTAAAGGGATAGATCGATAGCGATATCTTGGTTAATTTCATTGTTTGTACCCCTTGATTATATTTGCAAGATAAAAAAATGTGGCATCGATCTTTCAGCAAATCTACTAGCTTGCTAACACAACTTATTCTTGGCACACCTTCCATTCAGGTAGTCTACTTGGATGTATTGTGTCGGTTTCCGTCACATGGTTTCGGTATTGGCATGCAAATCAAAGATTCTGCATGACTAATCTGATAGACTGCATATATTCAAAGCAACTGCCATAACCACCACTGAATTGATCAATTGATTAAGCAGTAATTACTGGATAAATTAACAGGCTAGAGCATCCCACTCTCATTCTTTGAAGACTTTGGTCATAGATTGTTCCCTTGACTCTGAGGAATGACTCAGAAGTTAGAAATCGATAAGTTAGATCAGAAGGAAGCTGGCCATAGTATTTGTTCAGAAGTAACATGGGCTAAAGTGTCTGCATTTCCAAGTGCCATGCAAGTATGGAGCCTGGCACCAAATGCCACGAAGGCCATAACACCTTTTTTTTTTTGGCAATGACAAAAGCCATAATATACCTAATGCCCTAAGATACTATTAGCGCTCTTTTAACCAAGATGCTTCCATATATGCAAAGATCTTATTGTCAATTACATAAACAAGAGAATAAGAAAGCAAGAAGGGAACCAGAGGCTCATGAAAGAAGGCACTAGTAAATATAATATTTTAACAGAAACCTTTAGAGGTACAATGAATCAAAAGATTACTTTAATCATGGGTGTTTTCTATGGCATTGAAGAAAGAGAAGAAGGGCATCTAAAGAAAGGGGGAAGGCACATGCTAATCATTTATCTGAGCTCAACTAATCATGTGAGCTCACTTGTTACTTTGGCCCCATCCACATATATATGATGTGCTCCATACTTTTTTCTTTTTTGCATCTCACAACTCACATCAAACGTCTAAGCCATCTCTTTTGCTCATCATTAGAAGCTTCATTTGCATCAGAGGGCAATCATAAGCGGCCCTAAAGTGCTCTGCATGCATGATGCATCAACCCATACCTGGCCTTTCACGCGCAGGCACCTTGAATCGATCGAAGAGCACTAGCTTAGATTTTGCGCCGATATTTTGAGGCAAAAGTAGCTGTTGCTTAATCAATTGTTTCTGAGTACCCAGAGTGCTAGTAATGTACTATTTAATTTTTCCTCTAACAAAAAAAAACAGAGAGAGTCTGCATCAATACTGTCGTCACCATGATGTAATAAATTTATGAACTAGGTGATATCGTAGTAAATTTATAAAACTTAATGAAACTGACAGGAAAATTATTATTTCGAGGCAAATGTAAATATATCATTTTTGCACGGCCAACCCAAAAGTTTACAGAAAAGTTGCAGGTATTCAAAACAATTTACTGAAAAAATCATAGGTTTCTTTTGATTAGGAGGAGTATACTTCATTTGAAAAGTAAAAAGCGATATCTATCGTACTACACAAAGCTTTCTTTAGAATAAAATGAACTGTATATGCCAAAATATTAATTCTTGCTGAAGCTAGAATAACATATCGAAGATGCGTGCATCGCCAATAATAGCCACAAACCGATCAAATACCGGTTTTCTAAGCTGTAGCTATATAGTTCACCCTACACATTTCAATCCCAAACTTATATTGAAACATGCCGACAAATCGTCAGGTGTTGAAATTTTCAAGTCCATGAAGCAGGATCGGAGAAGGACGACCATGCTTTAATTTTGGAAACAAACCAAAGGCGAATAATTCTTAACTCAGGCCATGATTCCAAATCTTGGTTTCCAATAGTCAAATGTTCCACACAGAATTGCAGATGCATCCCAAAATAACAGTAACAATTAAAGATGCCATGCATGTGAAGGCAGTCAGACTCAGACCTGCTAGCTGCAGCTATAAGCCTGCCCTGCCCTGCCCTTTGGCACATTGACCCTTGACTCAGCAGCTGGTAATACGCATATGAGAGTGTGGTGGTAGGCTGATGAGGAGGAGGAGCATGCAGCAAATGGGGCGCGTGGACCACGGCTTGGTCGGTTGGGATCTCGCCGTACGAACGACGTCCCACGTTGGCGTGCGCCCCGGCCGGCCCATGCACCATGCACTCTGATCAGCCCCGGCCCCATGTTGTTCGATCATTCAGCTAGCCGGTCAAAGGACACACACACGAATCAAGGAGACCGTTAGATGTCGAATAATGCATGGTCCTATGCGGCATGCAGCAGCAGCTGCTGCAAAATTGCTGATATCACTGCTGGAGAAAACGCTTTCAGTACCGGTTCCTAACTCACTTTAGTAAAAGTTGTGCAACTGGAGGACCTTTAATACCAGTTGTTTATACTAACCGTCTTTTTTCTTTCCTATTTCTTTTCTCATTTTATTTTCTATTTCTTATTCTATATTAGTGATTTTAATGGTGAAAAAAATTTAATAGCTCTTTTCATGCCATCCTGTTATGCACCCAACAAGCACTTATACGAATACAAACAAAACAAACAAAATAGATGGCCTCTTGCATATGTAATTAGATCGATCATGCATTTCATACATATAGCAGTCCAATACTTAAAATTGGTAGCAGCAGGACTCAAACTAGAATCAAGACTCAAACCGGTAGCACAACTCAAACTGATAGCAGACCATCTAGATAACAAAATAGTAGGACTCAAACTGGTAGTCTTTCATAACAGTAGTTCATCAAAATAAAAGAACAATAAGTAGTATAATTTCAGATACAAGCAGACATGAGCACTCCATCCATCAGGCAGCAGCACCACCAAATGACAAGACCTGATCTGAAGAAAGGAAGAGAGAGAAGTAAGAAACATACCTCAATTATCTTTAAAAAATAGGGCCAATGTCATGCACTCCAAAGCTTTGGATCTCTCAGCCTTTGCTTCTTCAGTAAAATCACTTGTGAGAGCACACAGTAAATCTCTATAATGGTCTAGTATTTTACTACTAGTGTCGATTTCACATGCATCCTAAGAGTACAACACTACAAGTCTACTTGAATATTTCAGACATACTTCTACCATCAAACAATCTAACAAGCAAGCCAAATAAATTAACGGCGCCCGGCCCGCATCCCACCGGCCGCCCCCGGCTGCCCCGCCACTGGGCTTGGTTGGCGCCGGCTGCCCCTCCCCCGCGACCCGCCGGCCACCCCTTCTTCCCGGCTGGCCGCCGCTCCTACTCACTGATCTCTGAGGCGCGCCTCAGAGGTCCGACGAGGAGGCAGCAGCCGGCTGGGAAGAACGGGTGGTCGGCAGGTCGCGGTGGAGGGGCGGTTGGGCACAACTAGCAGGATGTGGCCGGGAGAGGGGCAGGTCCAACAGGTGTGTGTGTGTGTGTGTGTGTGAGAGAGAGAGAGAGAGAGAGAGAGAGAGAGAGAGAGAGAGGAGTGCATCGGATCTCGTCGCCGCCACCAGGAGGGAGGGCCGGTGGAGGGAGAGGGAGGGGGTCGGCAGCGAAGGGAGTGAGGGGGCTAGCAGGATAAGGAGAGAGGGAGGAGAGAAGTGGGACTACGGGAGAGAAAGGGAGAAGTGGCGGAGGGAGGGAGAGGGAGCGCGGATGTCAAGCGTGCTTAACTGGATTTGAGAAACATTTCGGGTACGGTCGGACCGGTACTAAAGGTCACCCATTAGTACCGAGTGGAGCCTCCACTCGGTACTAAAGGTCCTCAAGCACATTAGTACCGGGTGGAGGCTCCACCCGGTACTGCCTCCACTCGATACTAATGGGTGACCTTTAGTACCAGTTGGAGCTCCCAATCGATACTAAAGGGGGTCACGGAGGGCTCCTGGGAAACTAGCCGTTAGACCCGATACTGATATTCACATTAGTGCCGGGTCAAAAATTAACCGGTACTAAGAGGTAGATCCAATGCTTTCCAGCAGCGTATGATACCTGTTCTGTAATCGTTATATTTTATAACTTGCATTGATCGATCTTATTTATTTTTTAGTGAGGGAATGGCTTAAGCATTTAAGCTACCTCCTGACAGCGACTGGCGACGTGACAAGTAGTGGTGCATTGCACCGGTCGACGACCAACGGCGATCAGAAACAGTTTTGGCAGTTGCATCTGGATGGACCCCTCATGCACACAGATCTTCCTCTTCATCATCGTGACCAAAATTTTCAATCACTGACACGGTTGCCGGCCTTGAAGGAAAGACAGTGGACGATCGAGACGACAAGCCTACATGGCATGGCGTCCTGAGACGGATCTTTGTGTCATGTGCCGGCAGATGGGTGGATTCGACGCAACTACTAGCACCGGAAGAATTTAAGGCGCCTGCTGCCTGCTGTGTACCGGAAAACGATCGGTGTCCGGATCCTGTCCGCCCCAGCAGACATGAGCACCCCCCAGCATGCACCCTTGTAGCCGGGGAGTAATGGCGGCGGTTGCTTGCAGCCGCAGCGGGCGGCTGGACCCGGCCGCAAAAGGCAACGCTACCGGGCCGGCACGCCTCTGGTTGGCTCGTCAGCCGGCCGCCCGGCCGGCCGGCCAGGGGTACGTCGGGGCTGCACCCCCTGCTGCGTGCAGCCGCTGGCCATGGCCGTGTACGAACGCTCGTGCCGGTGGCCGCCGAAGCGTAGCGTACGTCTAGCGTGCATGCGGGCAACGTCGTCGCCGTGGTCGGCGTAGCGCGTCCGCCGTGGGCCACATGCGCCGGCCAACGACATGCGATGCATGCGCGCATGCATCCCCGCGCGCACCCCGGCCGTGTTCAGGGAGCACGTAGCGTTTTGACGAGCCGATCGATCCGAGGCAGAGTTGGGGATCGATCGGCCGGACGGCCGTCAACGCATATCGTTCTTCCAGGGTGAATCATTCACTTAAACGAAACCAGCACGTACTGGAACCGACTAGTGGGACATTATTTATTGCCCCTGTTCCGATCCTCCACTACCGTTGCCGTCGCGCGCCTTGAATGTTGGCACCCACGGGCCACACGGCCGGTGGCACCGCCGCCACTGCATCTGATAGGTTCGGAGAGTTGGTCCATGTGGCCTATCACTCAAGTGGAGCAGTACTGCGGAGGCACTCGCGGTCGCTGCATGTGGGCCCGGTGGCACTCTGGGCCCCACGCGGCAGTGAGCTGAGTGCAGAGGAGCTGGTTCCGTGGGGTATAGGAGTATACTATTAATTCATATGTAGTGCTAAGCTAATGTTTTAGCTGAAGGAACAGCATTGTTAATCTTTTTGTTATTCAAAAACTTTTTTTTCTTCTACCAGTCATCTGAATTCTGAAATTTAGCGGAGTCTAGCTTCATGTTACATGGTTATATAATTTTTTAAAAAAGGTTTTCTGCAATGGAAACTCTATGCGATTTTTAAAAGATTGTGGAACCACCTCTTAGTGTTGTAGAGTAGGTTTGAGGGTACAACTCCACTCCCTACCAGGGTTTGGGATTTCATTTTCCAATTTTTTTATCCCTAGTGAAAAATTTGGCATCCCACGCAGTTGGATCTTAATCTGACCGTAGATCCGTTTTCTTCTTTTGCGCATATTTTTTCTTTCTTGGAATATATTCTCTCTCGACGGTGAGCTTCTCAGTTGTGCTCACCCTCATCCCATCCTCCTACCTTGTCTTTGGTAGCTCATGCCTCTTGATCTTGATCCGACAGTTTCTTCCTCAAGCTATTTCTTCTTCCTACTGACCTATTCTCTCTCATCTCACTGGCGAGCTTCTCGACTCATTCCGCCACCTTCCACTCCCTCGCTACCAATCGGATTGAGAGCCCTCACTGCCAAACTGGCCTCCTTCATTGCCTGGTTAGCGGCGCCACCCCACCACCCCTACAACCACCATATCCATCGAGTTGGCCTGCTGTCTCCGGCCTTCCCTCTAAGCCCGACAATGGAGAGAAGGTCGTTGTAGCCCAAACCCCCCAAGCCTCCAACCCCAACTGTTTAGCTAGAGATCTTGCCGGAGGCGTGGAGAAGGAGCTCGCATGGTCTTCGATTAGATGAGGAAGAAGGAGCCTTGGATTAGTGAGAGAAGGAAGAAGCAAATTTAGATGTGAGGAGCAAAAGAAATATAGTTTCCCCCTAAAATTTCACTGTAGGATTAATGCTTTTTTGATGAAATGTAGGATTAATGCTTGTTTACCTTTAGCTTCTAAAGCTTTTAATACATGTATATTTCTAATAAGTTTTTTAGTTACAGTGTATGATTGATGGCAAATCAATCTCCATGTACAATCATGTACCCTCCATGCATCCACCAGTCCAAATCATTGGGTTGACCACCTTTGGTCGTCCCCACATAGAATCAAACCCAAAGTGACCCCTGCTGCTGCTGCCCTTTCAATTCTCTCTCTTTTCTCCCTGTGAATGAAGGGTACCCATATGATATGTACCTACAATTATATTGATCTCCCAAGTAATATTTTACAAAATGTAGTATAGTATAGCAGTGGCATGTAACGACGGATCACCTCATTAATCCTCTTTTTTCATGGCCAACCTCCTCCCCACTAGACTAGCTGCCCTTTTCCGCTTTCCCGCGCTTATATATACACCTGCCATGCAACCGCCCCATGCAGCACCAATCCAACTACCAGCTCAACCACCTCTGCTCTGACCTCTCTCCATCTCTCTCTCTCCTCACCTTGTCAACGACCGAGCACACACATCACTCTCTCTCTCTCTCTCTCTCTCTCTCTCTCTCTCTCTCTAGCTCCTCTGAGCCTGTGACAGCATGAATTTCTCGTCGTATTTCTTCTCCTCCTCGTCGTCCTCGGCTGACAAGAAGTCGTCGTCGTCGTCGTCCAAGCGCCGGCAGCAGGCGGCGGCGCAGCCGCAGCCGGACGCCAACACGACGCGGTACCTGGGCGTGCGGCGGCGGCCGTGGGGCCGGTACGCGGCGGAGATCCGCGACCCGGCCACCAAGGAGCGGCACTGGCTGGGCACCTTCGACACCGCCGAGGAGGCCGCCGTCGCCTACGACCGCGCCGCGCGCTCCCTCCGCGGCGCCCGCGCCCGCACCAACTTCGCCTACCCGGACCTCCCGCCGGGCTCCTCCATCACCCCCTACCTCTCCCCGGACCTCACCTCGGGGGACAACGCCGGCCAGCTCCTCCAGCCGTTCTACGCCGACCCCGCCGCCGCGTCCCTGCCGGCGGGCCCGGCCGCGAAAGGCGGCGGTGACGCTGGAGGATTCGGCGCCGCCGGCGACTACTACGCCTCGTACGGCGGCTACAGCGCCGACGACATGTCCGCGCTGATGGACGACCTCGCCATACCAGATGATATCCCCACCGATGACTACGGCGTCGACGCCGGCGGCGCCATGGACCTGTCCTCCGTGTACGGCGGCGGCGGCGGCGCCAATGCCAGCGACGGCGCCGGCGGAGTCGGGTGGTGCGACGCGTCGGAGCTCAGCGCGTACGGCGCGTCGGCCGCCGCTTCGCACGGGGTCTACTTCGAGGAGGGGTACGTGCACAGCCCGCTCTTCTCGCCGATGCCGGCCGTCGACGACGCCTGCGCCGACGGGTTCCAGCTCGGCGGCTCGTCCTCGTCGTACTACTACTGATCGTCGGCGCCGCCGTACGTCCGCCCCGATCGTCGACCGCCTCTGCGCCCGCCGGTGTGGACCGTGGCGTTGGTGAGTTGCTGGGTGCGCTTAGCAGTTTAATTTACTTCGTCCTACGCGTGTCGTGATTAATAATAATATATCCCCTTCACTGTATTCTGTCGCTTATTGGGCCTCGATCTCCCATTGCTGGGTGATCGATGGGCTCTTTTACATTGGGCCGTGCAGTCTTTTCTGCCAACTTTTTTCATTTTGATTTCTTTTTTTGGTACTTGTATTAGTGATATGTGTAAAGATTATCTATCAGTCGGCATGCACTTGTGTGTTGCTGGCGCTTCAGTGTAATATCTGTCACGTTATTATATGTACATTTATTTCCTCCATTTTTGGAGTATATTACAGTGCGTAGTGACAGTGACACTTGTTCTTGGCTGAGATTTCATATGCATATACTGTTTGACCTTCCAACTCTATTCGCTCTTGTATAGTGAAGAGGTTGTATATGAAGCAAAACTGAACGGGTGAATGGTCCGACAGCCCATGAGCAACTGACTTGTGGCAGAAAATTTAGACACAGGGCAAAGCACATATGTTGCTGAAGCCCAACTCCCAGAGCTTCGAAGCAGCAGCAGGCACATCCTCGCTTTTCATCTGAATTTGGGCTCCCATCGTAGATAGTTGGCTCTCGACGGTTCAGAGTTTGGGATTTTCTGCTGGGAGAAGGGAACGATGAGCATTTCATTTGGGGGACAGATCGAGTTAAACTCTTTGTTTTCACGCTGGCAAATTTCTATTGGATGGATACGTAAATCTTACACTCCTATTGATTGGCTTCACATCTAGATGGTGTCTTCAGTAATCAGTACCACTTTAGACCCGGCATTTTAGATAAGGAAAAAATCCATTTCGGAACCCAAATATTTGGTTTGCCGTTCACTTAAAACACAGAATTTTTTTAGTAAATTATCAAGTATCTTAAACTGTTTAAATTGGTTGTATTTATTGCCATAGAAATAAGATTTTCTATTTATTTTTCCTGCACAAGTTATGTTTATTTCAATTCTGTGAGGTGACAAACAATCTCAAAACATGTATATATGTTAAAAAAGAATTTTCCATGATTATTTTCACAAATTTGAAACATTTAGAACTACTGATGTACGAAATTGTTTCAAAACAATCACAAGAAATTTCCATTATGAATCACTGGCACTTTCATCTAATTATCGATGGTATTTAAGTGTCATAGAACTATTCCCCAAGAGTAAAAATGAATCTTGGACCATCTATTACCGACTAACAATGCCGGACAATAGTGCATAAAAGTACTGATCATAACGGCCACCTGTACGAACTCTCAACAAAGCTTTAAATCTTGTAGTGTAAATAATCATAGACAAGTAAAAGAAGTAGACGATACTTATGCTTCATGCACAGGCCAGCTGACCAACCAGTCAAAATGCTCTCTATCATGTTTAATGCAAGGGGCCCAGAGGATGATCAGGATCAAGTTAAACAAATATTGGGAGTGTAACTAGCAGCTTTTGAGCCAAAATACCTTGGACTCCCTACACCATCAGGGTGAATGATAAAGGACAATTTTCAGTCTCTGAAGAAAAACTTGGCAAAAAGATTGAAAGACTATACAGAAAAGAACATGTCGATGCTGAAGAAGGAGCACTTGCATATTGGTTGCGTCCAATAGCCGTGAGACTTGGTTCCGTGTTCTCCGTTTTGTTCAGCTGCAGGAACAAACGCCACAAGCTGAAGGTGCCTTTCCGGAGTGGTGGGTCGACTCTAGGAAACGAGCACACAAACCTCGGCGCAAAGGCTTCGACTCCCTTGGCTGGTGGCACGGCCGCTTTGGCGGAAGCGCAATAACAGGATGCACAATCGGATTGCGTTGCAACCGGTTGCTCTGACAGGACAACTTCTAGAGGAGGCTCGGCTCTGGGTGCGTGCAGGTTTTCAAGGGTTGCAGGACCTCCTCCAGGTCCGGGCGCTACGGCACCGCAGTTAGCTAGGAGCTCTTCCTCTTTTCCTCTTCGTCTTTTGTTGTCTTTTGTTCTTTGTTCCTTCCTTCTTCCTTAATGCCCCCCCCTCCCCCCCCCTCCCCTCCTTTCCCGTTTCCTTCTTGGTTGTGTTTTAGCCCTTGGGCTGACTTTTTGTCGTTGTACTCTTTCCCCCGCTTAATGAAATACGTGCTTATGCACGTTCTAAAAAAAAAGTGAGATAGTCCTGCTCTTGTTCTGAAGGGCGTGGACAGTTCATAACAATGTTATACACACCAATCAGGGCTGACATTGGTAATGGAGTCAGTTCATTTCCTGCTGGGCTAATAGAAAGAGAGCCTGTCGAAAATCCGACAACAGACTGACATTAACGACTGAAAGGGTAAGAAGCCTGTATCGATTCAGGGCACCGCTCGTAATAAGTCTGAACCATAGCGCCGAGGAGACCAGACATCACCAGATGGCTGGATTAAGATTTTAAAAGATGTTGATGGTCAGTGTTTCAGAACCTTAGCCATATTAAACATTTGTGACACGATATAAAATATAAATACATCTAAAAAAATCTTAACAATCAATTCTTGCTTGCAATCTCATGTTTTTCTTCTTGTGATCTTTATGGATTCGAAAAATGTATCTCTAAGATCAGCATCCGAGGGATACAAATTTTGAAAGATACGCAAAAAATATATACAAAAGATCATTCGAGCGTTTTTTTCTTCCAGAAGTTGACAACGGCCCTAGCGTCCCTAGAGCTGTGTTAGCGTGTGCTGGCGACACTTGCAAATCCCTCTCCCTGGCACCTGTCAGTCATGCATGCATAAACTCCTTTGTTGCAGAACTTGCAGACGTGTAATCTTTTTCAGTCCTAGCAACGGTGCCAGCCGAACGCATGCCTTTCGAATTGGTATTTCAATTAATGGCAAATAACTGCGTGTTTTTCTTTTTTTTTTGTTTTCACGCCAGCACGATTTCCAGCGCAATTTTGACTTTTATTTGCTATTTTTGTCACCAATGATTATTACGAAGATTCTACGTATCTGCACATATATGATTTTCCATATCTTACGATTTAAAGATTTGTCGTCAAAGTTCAAAAACAAATAAAACACGTCGTCACATGTACATTACCAACTCTGAAACGACATATTTCCAACCGGAGGAAGCATCATCTTATTTTGTTTGAAACGAACCGGCAAGAAAGCTGTCCATTATATTAAAATGGAGGAGATCCCAGACTGCAGGAAACATCATCTTATTGCAAATATTGTAAACTCAGAACCACGTATATTGATATCACACTAAGTGCCCTGATGTTTGTGACTTTTGTAGACGACTCGACACAACGAACATCAAGAGCAGACTCGACGACTATTACATTGTGCCCCGACTCGATACCGGAGAACAGAGACATGCTATCCCTAATGGATGTACCTCACTCTCACTCCCCCACACACTGCTTGCACCTATCAGTATAAAGCACGCCGGTTGGCAACGCCACCCTGCATGCATGCACGGCTACGTTCATTGCATCTATATGGTATCTGCGGTGATGGCCAGATCAGCGGCGGCGGCCGCCGCGGTGGCGACGACGCTGCTGGCGCCGCCGGCAGCAACAACAGTTGGGACGACGGCGGCGGCAGCAGCGGCCGTAGGATCCTCTTCCAGCTCGAGGAAAGCTCTCACCATGTCCTCGCAAGGCTGCCAGACGAGCTTCTTCCATGTCTCCTCGTGGCAGGCGGCTCCGTCGGCCTTGCGTGCGAGCACCGGTGTCACGTCGACGCGGCGGACGTCCCAGCCGTCCAGAGAGCTCAGGCGACGGATCTTCTCGGCCTGCGTGCGGGCGAGGCCGAAGGTGTTCTCCTTGATCTCGCGCACCGCGCGGTCGAACATGGCGGCGAGCTCGTGCTCCGCCGCGCCGCCCTCGCGCTCCGCGACCAGGTACGCGTGCATCTCGGGGAGCCCGATCGCGCGGCGCACGCCGCGGGAGTAGTCGGCCTCGGTGCCGGCGAACGCCGCGCGGGCCTCGGCGACGAGCCCGCGCGCCACCATGTCGTCCACGCGCAGCGCAGCGTACCACTCCAGCAGCGCCTGCTCGGCGTCCACCCAGATGAAGAGGAGGTCGTGCGCCGAGCGGAAGGCGGCGCCGTCGCCTTCCACCAGCGCCTCGATGTAGGTGTTGGACCCGCCGGCCACGACGGGGAGGCTGCCCGACGAAAGCACGCGGGCGACGGCGGCCGCCGCCTCGCGCCGGAACTCCTCCGCGGTGAAGTCGGCGTCGGGGTGGACGACGCCGAGGAGGTGGTGGGGCACCCCGGCCTTCTCCTCCTCGGTGACCTTGTTCGTGATGATGGGCACGCCGTCGTGGACCTGGATCTTGTCGGCGTTGATGACCTCGCCGTTGAAGCGCTCGGCGATGGCGATGGCGAGCTTCGACTTGCCGGTGGCGGTGGCGCCGAGCACGAACACCACCTTGGGCTTCCCGGCAACGACACGACCGTCCTCCATTGTTGTTCTGCTGATTTGGTTTGCACTGTAGCTCGCAATGCAAAAACATGAACCCGGACGTGCCTTTTTATTGGCGCCTGTGGAGAAGGAGACTGTATCGTGATCTATGATGATCTTCAAGAAATTAATGTTCGATTTCCATCCTTGGTCTATACAATATATAGTATACATCTATTAGCACTCAATACTATACTTATACGTACAGATATTATATCTTCCATCTATAGACTATAGAGTTCGTATGGATGATCAGCTTCATAGATTGTTACCAAATCTCATGCATGTAGCCACTAATAGATATTACCAAAATATAGAGTTGCAGCTTTGGCAGCGGCTAATCACTCTGATCTTGGTTAAACACTGCCAATACAGATGCTTGCGTTCTTGGAATCCTTTGATTCACTCCTACAGAAGAGACAGCCTGATTAGAATGGCCAGTGAATTCCAGCCCAACCAAAAAATGGCAGTTTTTGGTGCTTATTTATGTCCCAAGTGAAGCAGGAAATTAGTTTCAAGCAAAAATGCCAAATAACAATTTCAAGTAAAACGATAATCCAAACAAAAAGTTTGAAATGGAACTTTTTTCCACTAATACAATTCCAGGAAAAATAAAATTTCAACTAAAAAAGGTAGGTTAAGTTTAGTATCGGTGCTAGAACTCGCAGCTGTGACCTCCTTCGGCGGACTAGATGGCACCGGCGAGATCTCCTCATCCAGTGAGGAGCAGTGGTAGTCATCTTTCATGGCAACCTGCAAAGGCGACGGCGATGGCGGCCAACAGAGAGGCAGGATCCGGCGAGAGAGAGGATGGGAGTGCCTCTAGCAGCAGTTTGAGCGACTGGCAAGGAGGTGGACTCTGGCGTCGGCTTTTGTCGAGGAAACAAGGAAGACAGAGTCCAATGCGTAAGTGGAGGAGAAAAGGAAATCGTATCGCGCGCGGTGGGCTTCTATATAAGGACGAATAGGATAGGTTGCTATCCGCGAGCTACATATCTCGAGCGAACATGCGAGACAGGCATTTCACGCCCGCCACGCCTTCATCTGCTCCTTTGAGTTGCATAATAATTGCAAAAAGATGAAAATTCAATCTTAATAAAGGTGAATGATCTAGGAACAATCTCTTGGTGCAGTGCTGGAGAGGTGTGAGAGCATGATACGATACCTTCTTATTAATGTAACATAACCTTGATCATTGTCAAGGTAAGCTACTTCGTCTTCCATAGCAAGCACCACCTCCTTTTCATATATACCAAGAGTTTGTGTTTTATATCACACTGATGGTGTCACGAAATGTATGAAAAATCGTATCTTATAGTTCCGATCCAAGCATGCCATAACAAAAAAACATCCAATAATATAAGTGTTTGTGTATTAGTGTAATACACGTCTGTGATTGATGCCTCCTACGTCTGGCCAGATTTGCATTGTAAATGGCGGATCTAGAGTATACTCTGAGAATTTCTATTGTTTTGTTTATTTTCTTATTGAAAATATATACCCTAGAGTTCCAAGGAGGTAGTCACCATATGTTGGGTCATTTTGACTCATTGTAATGTCATTATTTTTTGTAATCAATGACCTTTGCTTGGTAAGATGGAAGCTAGCGATCCTTCAAGGAAGAGGTGGAGATGACTATTGTCAAAGCGAAAGAAAAACAAACAGGATAGACTCAAGTCATAGTTGCAGTCCTTTGGTTAATTTGTTGTAATATGTCTTTTTTATTTTATTTTAGGTTCTAGAACCCCTGTAATGTTTTTGCTTTCTACTTCTTTATTTTCTTCTCTGGGCGTAACATCCTTTTATGGTGCATTGGATAGTTTTTTTTTCTTTTCAATTAAAATAATATCATTAGGAAGGAGCCTTCCCTTCTTATTTCATCAATAGAATGAAAATCTTTACCTTATGCCAGAAAACCAAATATTTATCTTTTAAGGACGCATTGTTTCATCCACAAACACATCATTATTTTCAACCACTATCTCTACCCACAACCGTTGGTACTGCATCATCGTTCAACCTACCAATGCAGCTCCTCTTCTCTCCACTAAAGATTTATGATGCCACAAACAAACAAGTAAGGGGATCTTATAATTCTATATGTATTTTGAGGTTTTTACTGTAGCCTGTACATTTTGGAGGTGTTTTTAATTTGCCTTAGATTTGTATGGGGCTTTCAATTGCACAGTGAAATTGAGGGGGGGTTGGATTTGGTACTTGCAAAAAAGGTGAGAATGGAGTAGATTGAACTATGTTTTTGAGGTTAATTGGAGCTAAAACTTTTGATCCTGTTCAGAAGATACTTCAATTTTTTTGGTGAATTAATTTAATTATTTTTTTATATGCAATTTAATGTGTAGTGGATTAATGGTGCCATATTTGTTGCTTGTTAGCTTTGTGTAATCTTAAATATAACTTGCCAGACAATATGTATCTATCTATTTAACTAACTATATCTTTTTTTTTGAGTGATCTATCTATACCTATACCTATATCTATATCTCTCTATTCAAATCTATACCTATATTCATTATAGAGCTTGAGAAAAATATCTAGTCATCTATTTGAACATTTTAGGACTATGTTATGATGATAAAGAATGATATATCTTTAACAAACTATAGCCATGGGATCCAATAAAATATAACAAAAAAGTCCAAGCATCGTCCCTTCTGTCTAAAGGACTTATCTCTCACAAAGAAACAAGAAAAACACATTTTATTCATGTCTCAAAACTAAAGAAAAAACAAATGTTTCTCTTCATTAGACTCCTATAGATCCCTCCATGGTTAAACGACCATCATTCTGCCTTTTTAACATGTAGGTTTAAATTCTCCTGCTTAAGTTCTCTGAAAAAACTTCTCATGGCATGGTCATCAACATTTTTGCATGCTCTTGTAGATGAGATAATTTTGGCAATGTGTGAATGGTAACAGAGATAATAGCTAAGTGGAAGAGATCTGAGCTTCTTCAATATATTTCATTTTTCTCCAGGTTTATTCATGTAACAAAAGGATGTACCATGATTATCTTTAATACAAACCCCTTCTGTTCGGAAGAAAAACTAGCTAAACCAGTTTTGGCACCAAAAGGAGCAGCCGCAAGAGCCGGCATTACATATCACAAATCTTAAAGATGATGGCAAGGGCCAACTAGACAAGCATACTCACCCCAGAGAGCCAAACCATAAAAGACATCGTTTCAAACTCCAATATCATCCTAATGCGCAAGCGCTTGCTTGGGGAGTGCAAGAACAAGAAATAGATGTCCCTACTCCCATATTAATTTGTGAAAACGTTTAGCCATCCATCAGTCGTGGGAACATGTATAATGGCGCTGATCACCAAATGTATCTCCAACTACCTAATTATAACCATGAGATTGAAATGAATATAATGGTTCAGATCTTATGTGTGTAATAAAGATAGAAAAATGCAGGTGGTTCTTCAAATTCACTATTTCCTGTATGAAAATAAGAAAAAACACACATGTTCTAGAAAAACGAAGGTGGTTCTTCAAACTCACTATTTCCTATCTGAAAATAAGAAAACACATACATGTTCTAGCTTGTCTCAGAACGGAAGTAAGAAAGGAAATACCTGATGTACTCATTAGATTCCATTGCAAAGAGCACAGCCTAGTAATTTGCTCTCTCTCTCTCTCTCTCTCTCTCTCTCTCCATTTATTCATTTTCTAACATAATAAACATGTATATAAAATTTAATCTTCTTCCGGATGTGATAGATTTAAGTTATAAAATAACTATCTATGTTTTTCCATCTTCATTCATAGTTTTTGATGTTTGCAATCACACCTTCATATGTGTTTGATATGCCTTTGCATTGGTTGAAACTTCAGTTTGAGCTATGCAAGCTCTTCACGTAGGCCATCTATCATGACTTCATAAATCCACATTTTAGCATGCAACATAGGCAAAAGACCTCTTATCCACAGCCACAATGATCAAACAGCCCACAACAGCTATGGAAATGAACCATGAAGCCTGTGGGCTGTGGCTAGATATTTGACAAGAATGGTGGGCATGTTCTTGAGTTCAAAGGATGCTACTTTTTATGCTATTAAATAACTGTTCTGTTTTTAACATATTAAACCCCTCGTCTAGCGTAAAAAAGAGCAGCTACGATGAAAACATGATGAAAGCATTATTGTAGGAAGCTCTTACACAGTGGCGGAAGGATGGCGGGGGGGGGGGGAGGAAGGGGGGCCATTCCCGCGGCAACCACTTAGTTCAATACAAGAATTCGGTGCTCAAAACATCCGAGGACATCTAGAGAGATCCCCTAGAGAGAGAGAGACTAGGCTAATGAACTACTAAAACCCTAGATAGATGAAGTTCTTACAGAGGTGAAAGAGGTGCTGACACAACCAGTCCTTCATCCCTATATATAGTCTCAAACTAGTTACTACACTACCCCTACAGCTGCTACTAGGATAACTACCCACGCAGACGCAGCTTGATCCGAGTTTTTGTGCGCTCATCGGACGGACATGCTGATGT